>NC_092214.1:35270188-35341628 GCF_043381705.1 Parasteatoda tepidariorum | reverse complement strand
AAGAAGTAATTATTCAACAGCTGAATATTTAGATATTCAACAAAACTATATAGTATTCAGCAAAATGAAATTCACAAGTATTTGGATAAACTAAATTTTCAGCATAGTAAATGAATAGGCTGAATATACTGTAAATCGACACTAACTACTCTGTGTATTTAACAGAAAGCACTTAAATTTGTATTGTCTTATGTTAAAAAGATTATTAAGAAGATTTAAAAGAATATTAAAAAGATTTTTCTTTAAAAGATGTCTAATGTACAAAACTGCTAATGTTTATCTTTAAAAATGTCTAATTTTTAGTTTAATTTATACTATACACTAAATTTGGTTATAAATAAATTTCTTAATAATATCACTGTAGATTTTCAATAACACATGAAAATGAATACATAATATTACAAAAGATGTGAGCTTTCAAAAGTACAAGATTTTGGTTACTATTCAAAATATAAGTGTTTCTTCAAAATTTTAAATTTATTTTTTCTAGAACATATTTAGAAACACTATCCTTTATAAAAAATATATAAATTTAATATATTAATTAAATTTCACATATGAATATAGGTTTTTGACATTTTCGACATTTTTGACAGTGAGGTTTTTGACGTGACGGTTTAAACCATGGTTTAAACCGTCAAAAACTGTCACATGTCAAAAACCTGCCAACCCTGGTTTACATTTATCAAAGAGGAGAAAAGTTTAAATTTTGTATTAAAAATGTGGCAACATATTCGATACGTAAATAGAACACTTCGCTTTGATATATTTGTTGCTGTTCATAATTGTTATAATAAGCTTTTCTTCTTCTTTCCACGCTCTATTTTTTTCTTTTCTTAAGAGAAGACGATAATTTTTATAGCGATATAGAAATAGAAATTGATACCATAAAAAATTATATAGAAATAGAAATTGATACCATAAAAAATAATAACGTGGCGGACAGCTGGCCGCCTTAGGCGGCTAGTTTAAAATAAATGTAAATATTAATGTGTTCTTGCTTCTTAGAAAATAAATGTGGACAACAAAGAAAGCATATTCATGATATATACAAATTTAAGAACGATTTCCGGATGCGTTCTTATACCCCGTTGTAAGTTTAGAAAAAATCATTATCCCTATGGAGAGAGCCAGTTGACATGTAAGTGCACGTCAAATGGATGCCAAGCTCACATATCAACATCGCCAATTCTCATCATTTAAAGAAACTGATAAAAGAATAATTATTATTATTTCTCGCAGACGATTATCAAATACAGCGAAACAAAACTAAAAATTCTTGATCTCGCACTTGATTTATTAAGAGCATGTCAGCATCCTTTTTAGTGGTCCAATCAAATCCAATACTCTTTAATAACATATAGTTGTTTCTTTTTCAAGAACGAATGTTCTCCTTATTTAACGAAATGTGTCGCCATGTCTAGGATGCCAGTACAATGGGCTATTGGTGACGGTCTGGAAAACATCACTGATTGTGATCCAAAGACATGCCATTGCAATTTTGATCCTCTGCAGAGGGAATGGCTCACCCGTTCTCAGTTTATCGAGAACCGATACCGCGCACTCTTGGTCTTGGCAGGCTGATCAAAGTGGTCTCCCACCCACTTCCACACCGCAGCTAGTGATGCTTGACTTCAGTGTTCTACTACTTCACTCACTACTTGACTTCAGTGTTCTATATATATATATATATATATATATATCGTCGTTGCCGTGTGGAAGGATGAGAACAGGTCTTAGGCAGGGTAAGAGGGTACAAAATTTATTTATCAATTATTAGAGTGAGAACAGTTATGAAAGTGTACACGAAATGTTGTGCTTCTCAATATAAGTTAGGGAAAATCTTGCAAAGTAAATCCGTAAAATGTTTCATTTTAGGAAATAAGAGAAAACTTAGTAATTGTTATTGGTTTATCAAATAGGTCGCGCGATTCGCACAAAGAGTAGAGGGAAAAATGTCTTACTTTTAATTAATGCATACTTGAGCCAAAAATATATTAATGGACAGGATGTGAATTTAAAAGTGAGAAAGCGTTTTGTTTTGAAAAATAAATTAAGAAAAGGATTTACAGAAAATGAATAACATATAAAGATTAATTGAAGTTTTTTATGTTACAATTAATAAATTTAAAATGTATACATCTAAAAATATTTTTAAAGGGGCATATTAGTTCTATTAAAAAAACTATAGATGCAAATGTGAATCTAGATTTTACGTTGTCTTCTCAATCCAGTGTTAATTACGTTGTCTTCTTAATTCAGGGTCAATTACATTGTACTCTTAATCCAGTGTTAATTATGTTGTCTTCTTAAACCAGGATTACGTTATCTTCTTAATCCAGGTAATTTAAAAAGTGGTGACAAATGTCTCATGAGTTTATCATAATTTTCATATTTTATATCATTAATTTCATATATCAATTTAAAATTACTAATATAAATTATTATATTAATTTTATAGTCAATTTTAGGAAGTCAGTTTGTAATTTTTAACTCAGATATTTAATTTAATTACTTAATAACTTTTGTTTCCTCGATTTTTTTCTCTACCAGTTTTTAAATTTTTCTGGAATGTGTCCACCCTGTAATTGACTTGTAAATAACAGAAATAATTTACATTTTACTAACTAAATTTTATGATCCAGTTTAGCTAATTTAAAATTTAATGATTTTTTAAATCACTTTAAAGTAAATTTCACTATGTATGAAAAACAATTTACCACTATTATTTAATGTAAAGAAACACACTATCTGCCCAGTTTAAATAAAAACGAATGAGATCTAATAAATAATACTTTATCAGTTGTTCTTTCATATCAATTTCAAGTTATGGGAATTTTTATTAACCAATACTTCCTATAGTTAAAGCATAAAAACAAGGAAAATAGTTACACTTAAAACCGAACTGTTATAGTTTAAAACCTATTTGAAAAATGTATTCTTTTGATATGATTATAAATATTCGTTACGTTTTCAAACAAATGAACTCAAGGATAGCGGTAAAGTACATATAACTGTATCTTTGACTGATGTTGGTCTTAAACAAGAAAAATGATCCTTCAAACTTAGGTCTTTCTTTTCTCCGGTTTCTTATCTTGTTATATGGTTTAAAATGAATGACTTTGCAATCTTTTTGTAAACGTGCCATGATTCTAACTTTTTTTTGCCTGTTCTTATTTGTCTTCTACTTTTACTGGATTACTGTTCAAAAAATATAGTAGAAAGAAATAGTAAAATATATACGTTTGAAGCTTGAATTTAAGTATTATTAACTTGAAATCATTATGCAATCACACCTAATTTAAGTTTTGATCGAAGGTTTCTTCTAGCAATTTGATTACGCTGTTTTTGTTTTTCAACTGGGTTACGCTGTTTTTGCTTTTCAAATGGATTACGTTGTTTTTGTTTTTCAACTTGAATACGCTGTTTTTGTTTTTCAACTGGATAACGCTGTTTTTGTTTTTCAACTGGATAACGATGTTTTTGTTTTTCAACTGGATAATGCTGTTTTTGTATTTCAACTTGAATTACGCTATTTTTGTTTAACTTTATTGCTCCGTTATTGTTTTTCTGTTTGTTTTTTAAAAAAAAACTTGATTGCTCTATTTTTGTTTCTTTAACCTGATTACGCTGTTTTTTTTTCGGCTGGACTGAACTGCTTTTATTTTTCAACTTAAAAATACGCTGGGTTTTTTTTCAACTAATATATGCTGTTTGTTTTTCAACTAGTATACACTGTTTTTCTGTTAACTCCTTAGAGACACCATAGTAGCGTTAACATAGCAAATTTAGATACGTTTAACTAATATTTTGTTACAATGTAGCTTTTGATGTCATTATGTAGGGAAACCGTTTTTCTTCCTCTCTAAACTAAACAAATTGCTAATGTCAGAGAAGCACTACTTCTGAAATTTTCGAATTTGACTTTTAAAGACAATGATTCAGTAGTTAAACAACATTAACAAACATTAGCAGTTCAAACATTATAAAAAAGATTGAGACGTCTTTGAGCATGGCAATCTCTTTAAGCAGTATAAATAATATTTAAAGCTCACAGAAATAGTCATAAAATTAGTGCTTAATCTAAACAAAAATTTCACGTCATAAATACTGCATTTCTTCTTAAAAACCCAAACTAATCTGTACACTAATTCTATTTAAACACAATGCAATTAGTTCAGACCAATATTTTAATTAATAATTTGAGAATTCAGGATAGCTAGAATTTTAGGTCTTTATTCCAATTTTAATTTTCTGTCTTAATTGAGATAATTTTTGTCTCATGCTGCGGCTTTAATGTATAATAAATATAAAAAATAGTATCAAAAGGAAATCATTTAATGAAAGAGCACAAAATATGAAGCGAATCATTATAATTTATAGTTAAGTGCTCATACTCCACAGAGTATTTTTTTCTAAATAAATGTCCTTATTAGATTTGAAATATTAATGAATACCAATGAAGAATAAAGAACTATTTAATATGACTGAAAATAAAATTTTCCGTAACAGACATTTAATTTTAATATCCTAATAAATTATGTTAAGCATATGAGAGAATCGTAAAGTTTTTATGGTAATATAATTCCTTGCAAATGAGCTTAAAGATATAAGCCAAAACTAGATATATCTAGAATTATATTAGACTATATCATTAGTAATATTGGTATTAAGTCGCATCTAAATCAACCGCAACCTGTAATTCACGTGGATATATCTCTTTGACAGGTGAATATGCCTTCATTATGAAGATTGATGCTGGAATCATAGATCAGGTATTACAGATTAACCCCTTCTGGTTTTATACCTTTGGGATCTGACTTAACCCAGGCACTGATTTGTTAACTTGACTAGTATAAAAGTTAATGGGCTTTTGATGTTTCGGAATAAAAAATTTAGTCGACAAATTTAGGCTTGTTTAGTTCAAGATTGCCAAATATGAATCTCTATACTTATTACTGGACACAGTGGTTTTTTCCGAAGTGTTTAACTCCTTTGTATTACTTCATATCATTTTGAATATGTTTTTTTTTTTTTGTAAAAATGCTTAGTTTCTTTAGATGTTATGCAAAAAATTAATTTTAAAAAATTATGCACTTCAAATATTGCCAATATTTGTGTTAAATTATTAAGTCAAAATGATATACAAGTCAAATTAGTATCCCCTCTACTTTCACCACTAGACTCAAGCGACAGAAGGGTATGAATGGAAAGGGATAGTGTTAAATAAGCATTCTATTATCTTTATTTAATTTTTGTAAATTGACTCGGCAGTGTTTTTGAGACATATCGGCACGCGCATGTCAGTGTTTTTGAGACGTATCGAGCACGTCGGGCACGTACACATGGCCCTACTAAGCCTAATTGGGGCCCGGGGCAAAAACTTCTTTGGGACAGCCCTTACTTCACTATTTCAGTAATGAAGAACAGAGCTTTATGGAGGTATTTAAATTTTTCACTTCATTATAGATATATGACAAGAAAATTGACTAGAACCTAAAATAGCTATAAATGTCCCCCTCCCTCCAATGGTCAGACGAAATATCATTCTGTCCATTTTATTGATTTTCTGACATTTCTAAGTACTTCATGCAGAATGCAGTTTTCTGATTGTTAACTTTGTCATATAGCTGCGAAAAAATCATATCCTTGCTGACATTAAGGAAGAATTCAGCTAAAATTTCGCAATGACGATGGCTCAATTAAGCCAATCAGAAGCCTGTATTTTTGCAAACATATCACATTTTGCTATATGTAATTAAAAGGCTTTTGATTGGCCAAATTTTTCCACCGTAATTGATATAATTTAGCTGAATTCGCACTAAAAAACCATGGATTTACGAAATATAGATTTTTTTGTATTCATACGATAGATTAGTGAAGAAGCTAACATAAAGCTGACGGATTTTACACTGTACTTATATTTTCCTTTTAAAAAAAATTCATTAAAGAAGGAAACTTAAAATTAACTTTCTATTCGATTTGGGGGCCCCTCTGATGTGGGGGCCCGGGGCAACTGCCCCTGCCTTAGTCAGTCTCTGCACGTACATGTACAGGCCCTAACATCTCACCTTTTTTTAAAGTACTCTATGATATTATGTGTACTCTTTCTTTTGTGCTATTATGCTTATTCTATCGTCAAAAGCTTGTTAAAAATAAAAGATCGAAAATTTAAAAAAATATCAAAATCTAAAAGTTTATCTAAAATTCAAGATGGCGAAGGAAGATGACTCTTAAGAGAGTACATATCTTCCATTGCATTATCGTAAATTCTGTTTAATTTTTTGTAACTAAATTAGCCTCAATTATGAATTTTTAAGGAACAAACTATCATTATGAGTGTGTAATGAGTTTGGTATTAGTACTTTATTTACGTCGCACTAGGATGGGCTATTGGTGATAGTCTGGAAAATATACCATAGGATGATCCGAAGACATACCATCACAGCTTTGATCCTCAGCAAAGAACTCTCTCGCTTTGTTAGCTCTTCGACCTCAAGTTTATCACAATACGGTTGAAGAGTTTAATTAAAACTAATACCACGCACCCTCGGTCCCATCGCAGTTTGATCAAAGTTGTCACCCACCTACTCACTAACCATTGCCAGTGATACTTGACTTCGGTGTTCTACTGGGAACCGTGTCTTTACGAACAGTCCACTGTGGGACTCATTATGTGTTTAACTGTATATTGTACGTGTATTATGTGTACGACTGCACACAAATTGTTTTTTTAATTTCGTATACATTTTAAGAATGTGAAATTGGCATCGCATTTTCGAATGATCAAAAGCAGCCTGCGTGTTTTAGAATTTATGAAAAATAAAATACATGAAATGTATACATGCAATTTAAAGGCTTGGGCAATTAAAACAAGCCACATTTTCAAGTTGTTCAGAAGAATTTTTAAGAACTTTTTATGTAAAGAACATATCTACTTATGTGTTGGTAATAATATGTTTTTGTGTATCTTACTGTTATCGAATAGAAATACCAAAAACTTGAAACGTATCTATCTGGAAATAATACTTAGTTCTCTTGTAATGAAATTTTATTTTTTTTACTTGTCAAAAAATTTTGTTTAATGCGAAATATAAATACAAAAATAAATTACTTTAAAAAAAGTAATATCTCAATCATAATATATTCAAAAGGAGTACGTGAGAGCTTTTTTTTTTTTTTTTTGAAAATGAATACAATGACGGAAAGAGTTATAAGAACCTGAGAGCTCGGCGAAAAATAGAATTCCATTAGAAATTACAATCGAAGAGATAAAAAATTTGAGAAATTGAAGTTGTAAACCTCAATTTTTTCTTCCCTTTAATATTACCACAACTGCGATGTAAAATAGTTGTTGACTTTACAACTTGCATGGGTTTTCATAATGTTTCGAGTTTCACATTTAGGCATGCAACATCACTCACGCAAAAATATTTTTTAAAAGAAGTTTCCTACTTAGAGCTTTTAAACACTATAGATTAAATTGTAGAATTGTATAAGTTCTAGGTAGATTAACTAAATTGTGGAAATTAATTTTCAGCAATTTGATTTTCCTTTCTAATAAGAACAATCCTGAAATGGGGATAAATGACAGATTAAATAAATTCGTCAAAATTCAAAATGGACGATCCAATTAATTGCAATATATTTAATAGTCAGATGTATTTCTTGTCCACACTAGCCCATTTCATATTAGAACATGTCATTTCATCAGCTCAATCATATTTAGCCTTTAAGTAGTTTAAGTGAAAATAATTTTAAAAAATAAATTAAAATGTATGCTCTCAAATTAGCTTATGAACCATTCAAAATAAAATTTTACTGACAAAAAAACTATTAGTCGTAGTGTTTCTAATGACAATTGGACAAGCCAAGCTCGCCAGCTATGGCCTTTTTCGAATTAAGTCAGGAAGATGTGCCTTTCGTTTGACAAGTACGCTTAACCCCATGGATAGATGGCAGCACCATTCATTCGTGAGGCCACTCCCTTATTTTAGACATAGATCTAAAGGGAAAGGAAACTTCCTTCAGATCCCTGTACCCATGATACTGCTCAGCGACCTACCATAGGTACCAAGAGCTCGTATGTCGCATGTACTCGGTGGTTCATAATGGGGTCGAGTTTCGAACCCGGCCCCTTCGGATCAGAATTCGATTATCTAACCACTGGGCTACCACGGCCTAAAATTATTAAATATGTTTAAAAAGATGCTTGGTGAAATTTTCTAGTTGATTTAGAAAATTGTCTAGTCTAGCCCCTCTCTCCTATGCATTTGAAGAAAAAAAATTTCTCAAGTTTTTGGACTAACTAAACATTTTTTATTATGATGTCTCATGACATGCTCATAGCTATAAATTTTTGTTTTTTTAATTTATATAAAAATAAACAATTTAAAACATTTAAAATAATACTGTTTAATTCTTTGAAAGCTCTGGAGTCCAATGTCACGAATAATATCCTTTTTTCATTACTTTAGTTTATAACAATTATTCGTGACTGTTATGTTATGTTTTTGTGTAACCCGAGTCCTCTATGCTAATTATGAAAATAGCTCAAAATGCCAATATGAAAAAATCTTCCGTAGAGCATGGTATTTTAATATCTGAAAAATTTCCCTCACGCTATATTTTTATAAAATCTCGCCAAAATGGCGACGTTTTGTTAACATTTAATATTTTTGTTTATTTACTTATTGTGAAATATTTTAACTATTTGTTCGTTTAAACTCCACGCAATTCTTTCAAACAAGATAGAATGTGTGATCTAAAAAAGAAACTTTGCTTCGAATGTAAGGTGCTTGAATTGTGGTAGTAAAACGTTATTTTATTAGAAAAAAAATTATAAAAAATAGCTAATTTTAATAAAAAAGTCAAATATATTAATATCAATTTATTTTATAAGCAATATATTTTCATTTTATATAGCATATTTACTGAGCAAATATGAATTATATATTAGCCTTACCAGAAAATTCCCCTTTTTTTTTTCTTTTTTTTTTGTCTGTCTGAAAAATATTGAAATAGGTAGTTTATTAAAACAATAATGAATTTGCTATTTTAAAAGCTTAAATTTGCCATAGATATTTTATTATACAAATAAAAAATAAGGATTTCAATCTATTTGGTGCACACACATTTTCACTCAATGAGTTGCTTATCTCACCAAATATCAAATGCCCTTAAGTCTCGTTTCCTTAAATATAATGTTGATATACTAGCTCTATCTCACTGTTAAAATATATTTCGAATTCTTTGAAATTTCTGTAAAAGCTAAAGATTTTAAGAGAATCACCATTTGTCCTTTTAATGATACGAGACTTTAAATGAAATATTTTTGCTTTCTTTGATTTATCAAACGGTTTGTTTATTCGTTAAATAAAGAGGATTAAGTCAATTGGTTCTTAACATAGATTTCACGTTTTCATTTCCGTAAATTCAATCAGTTTTCTTTAACAATTTAGTGAAATGTTCTATCAATAATCCCTTTCAATTACAATTTAATAGAATTATTAAAATCGTTTAATTAAATTTTTCTATGTATAAAAGGATTTAATTAATTGATATGCGGATGAAATAATGCCTTTTATATATATTTTAGAAATTATTACTTTTGATGCATTGTATTTATTTACTAAGATTATCTTTTCAGTTGTTTGTTTTTCAATTTATTTTTCGACTCATGATTAAACTTAAAAAAAACAACTATCACTTTTTTCATAAAAAAAATTTTTTTTAACTATTTGATCAGTGACTTCTAATTTTGTTCCCAAATTAAAAAATAAAAAATTTAGATTAATGTTGCAAAAAGATGTTTCACATGTTAGGATTTTTCTGTTACTCATCACATTCACTATTTTAAAAATAATAGTTGAAGTGGTGATAAGAACACAAAAATAAAAACTGAGTTACTTTGAAAAATATAATACGCAGGAGTTTATTTTTTAATTAATAAAATTTTCTAATGATCCTATTTTTTCTACATAACTCGAGATTAATTTCCCAAATGTAGAAACTCATTGAAATTATTTTGTTTTATTTTTTAATTAATAAAATTTTCTAATGATCCTATTTTTTCTACATAACTCGAGATTAATTTCCCAAATGTAGAAACTCATTGAAATTATTTTGTTTTATTTAATAAAATTTTCTAATGATCCTATTTTTTCTACATAACTCGAGATTAATTTCCCAAATATAGAAACTCATTGAAATTATTTTGTTTTATTTTTTAATTAATATAATTTTCTAATGATCCTATTTTTTCTACATAACTCGAGATTAATTTCCCAAATGTAGAAACTCATTGAAATTATTTTGTTTTAAGATCCACGCATTAATTTCAAAGAAAAAACTACAAAGCGACCATACAGAGGTTAACTTACGAGAACCGGTAAATATACAAATCCCATCTAAGAAAAGTGCGTATTTAAGTAACGCAAACTGTAGTAACGTTCACTAAAATAAGCCTTTATGTTTTCACAATCTCTATGTAATGAAGTAATAGGGGAGGTCTGTACTTCTACCAAATGTAACTTTTTTTTTAAAACACAAAGTAATAAATTAAATAACTTTTTTGTGAGAAATGCATTATACTTCTGGCTATTAACACATTTTTTGCGAACGAATACTGTCCTATACTACAATAAAAAAAATAATAAATTGATCCAAGGTTCAACACCATGGAGCATAATATGGCTAGCTGTAACACAATGGATAATACTCACTTTGAATTCTTGTCTTCCAGACGTTGAATAAAAACTCATTAAGTTTTCAAATAAACTGAATTAGCTAAATCAAATTAATCATAAATGCAAAATAAAATGGTTAAATTTTATAGATTTACTGAAAGCATGCAAATTTTTTGCATATTTAAAATTGCTAAGTCCTGATACTTTACAAAGGTTGCAGCAAACCTTTCCGATATTAAGGTTCAACATGCACTAAAATTTTAATAACGTATGATCCATAGATATGTGCATGTATAGCATAGATATGTATAAGATAGATATGTGCTCCACCTTCACTTATAAAAATTTTTTTGCACCATAATATATGTAAATTTGCCTTAAATTAGTGCAACGTTGAACCATGTAATCTGGCAAATGAATCCCTGAAGTTCGATAAAGCCAAAATTCTTTCCTCCTCTATCACATCAACTCATCTTCATGCTCTGGATTCCTATTTCCTTCATATGAATGTCGATTCCCTATTTAATGACATATGTTCCGTACCTACCCTTTATAGCTCTTCGAAATGCCACCTGCCCTGATTTTCTTCTCTCAGCTACCTCGGCTTTTCTAGTTTTGTTTCTAACCTTTGTTTTATTTTTAATTTTTCAATTGGCAATTTTGTGTTTTCTTTTTCAAATGTTTTATTTTCTTCACTTACGTCCTCATTCACCTTTCTCATCAAGTCTTGAGAATGGGCGTCTGTGATCGAGCGTTCGAAACATGTCGACTTTTTTCGCCTTAATAATTTTTAAAGATATATTTTCACATCATCAAACATAATGTAGCTGTTTTACATTGTGGTTTTTGTTGTTGATAATTGAAAACCATAATGAAAACGAAGTTTTGCTTCGATTAAGAACAATGACTTAACTTCTTTGTAGTTAAAAAGATTCTCTACATCTAAAATATCGGTGTAATTATCTAATTGTTTTACCATTTGAAACTGCCGTAGCAGCTTTAAATTCATATTTTGATAACTTCCCAGAAAATAGTGAATAGAAGTTTATCTTATTTCCTGACAATAATTAGTTCATTTCAAAATATATTTTATGCTTGAATGAATGCAGCACAAAGAATGATGATTCAAAACTATCGTGACCACTAAAAGGATTTGTGTATATTTCGTTGTGTTGTTATCGGAATATTTATGTTGCTAATTTGGGAAACAGAAATATTGAACATTTTTAAAGAATTACGTTATTGGTCGATCTCTGCAGCAAACAAACTTCATTTAAAACAAAGTGTGTTTGCTTTAAGTTGGGAGAAAACACATTGCATTATGTTTGGTCATAGGTACCTGCTTCATTCTGGTATTCATTCAAAATTGAATGTTTTTGAAGAAATTAGGAGAAAATAATGTAGGTTTTGATTGCTTTTAAAGTTACTAAAGAACGACATGCTTATAACTTGAAATTTTTGTTATTTTAATTTTATAAAAATAAACAATTTAAAACATTTAAAATAATACTGTTTCATTCTTTGAAAGCTCTGAAGTCAAGTGCAAATGCTTTTTGACGAATAATATGCTTTTTTTATTACTTTAGTTTATAAGAATTATTCGAGACTGTTATGTTATGTTATGTTTTTCTGTAACCCGAGTCCTCTATGCTAATTATGAAAATAGCTCAAAATGCCAATATGAAAAAATCTTCTGTAGTGCATGGTATTTTAATATTTGAAAAATTTCCCTCATGCTATATTTTTATAAAATCTCGCCAAAATGGCGACGTTTTGTTAAAATTTAATATTTTTGTTTATTTACTTATTTTCAAATATTTTAACTATTTGTCCGTTTAAACTCCACGCAGTTCTTTCAAACAAGATAGAATGTGTAATCTTAAAAATAAATTTTGCTTCGAATGTAAGGTGCTCGAATTGTGGTAGTAAAACGTTATTTTATTAGAAAAAAATTTAAAAAATAGGTAATTTTCATGTTTTTTTTAAAAAAATTCACATATATTAATATTAATTTATTTTATGAGCAATATATTTCATTTTATATAGTATATTTACTGTGCAAATATGAATTATATATTATAATTTAAATGATATTTTTAAATTTAATGTTTAACATAATATGTATCTTAAAAAGAGTAAAATTATTAAATATTTTATTTAAAAATAATTATTTCTGTTTTTGACAAGGACAGAAACTGAAAAAAATTTGATTTCAAAAGCTTTCATACCTTTTTTTTTATCCTAGAGTGTTTCTATGCTATATAATTAGGGGGAAAAAAATTTTCAATTACTCTTTGAAATGAATTTAAGCAAAGGTAAAGAACAATTTATGTTTTTAATATTTTAAAACAATTACAAATTTTCTCTTAAATAAATGTCCAATTTACATAAAATTTAGAACTAATAACAAATATATGGTATTACATTATTATTTTTCATCCCTCAATGGGCTAAAAAATTTGCTCAACAGCTAACGATCTTGATAACGTTTCTTCACTAAGTTGCTTGTTGCACCATCTATTAACAATATCTTAAACTAAAAACTAAAACCTTCTATATTTACTTTTTCAGAAGACTCGTTCAAATCAAAACTAAATGGAAAAAAAAGCAATATTATTAACAAGCAGATTCCTTTAACTTAGTTTCAGTATCAAAATCCTAAGACATTTAAAAAAAATAATAACTCTTAAAAAGGAAAATTCGAATTGAGACCGAAATTCCTTAATCCTCTTAACGTTGGAAAATAAATAGTAGAATTTCAGTTACCGACAATCAATCAAAGAAAAGAGAGTCGCTGATTAATTAGGTCTTAAACTTTTCAAAGGATTTCAGAAGAAATAAATAAAAAAGTAGTTCTTGTGACGTTCTTATTTATATTTTTTTTTCGGAGTCAGTTTTAATTTATTTCGATTGCTCTGAAAAAAATTCACTGTGTCATTTCCTTATTTTTTTTACCCTTTATAATTTTATCTTAGCATCAAGTAAAAGCCACATTGAAGGTAAATAAAAGGTATTTCACGCTGAGATTTTTCTTAATTAAAATCTTTTTGCGATTAAATGCAATTCGATTAAGTCAGTGAAAATAAAATAAGATATTTAGACTTATTTTTAAATTTTAAAATACTTAGAATACCATAGAATTGAGAAAATTAATTTCTTGGAAAGTATTTTTTAATCGCACTTTTTTCTTCTCTTTTTTTAATTACAGAATAATTTTATATTTTTTGACCTACTTTTCTCCTGTTTGGGAATATCCAACTAGAATCTTGAATTTGCTATTGTCTTGGATTTATCTATTTCCTCATAGTAGTCATAATTTTTTTTTATATGGCGACTAGTTTTGGAGTTAATAATTTTATTCATCTAGGATTAGCGTGTTTTGAATCACTTGAATGAAATCAAGTCGAAAATATTTATATAGTTCAATGTATAGTCGAATAGTTCTTGAAAAAAATATTTAATTAAGTGATCTTTTTTGCATTTAGAAACTCAGAAACTATTCGACCGATGTCATGCAAATTTTGTATTTTGCTACTTAATTATTTTCTTTAAATTTATATAAAAATTTGTATACTGTACAGTGCAATATTTTTTCGACTTCTATTAAATAAAATAATAAAAAGTAAATAATTATTTAAAATTATTTTTTTGCGTGAAATTATCTTTGGATAAACGAACTTTATAATAGTATGGGGAAAAAAAACTTTTCTATTCGCTAGAAAAGTTCCCGGGGAATGGCGAAATACGCAAAAAGTGAAATTAACAGTAAGGGGCTCAAACTTTCGACCACTCTACTGCTTAAACTATTGGAACCATATTTTCGAAATTGCGGTTACTCCCCTTATTTTGAGGGTTAAGAATCCTAATTCGTCAAAAAAAAATTATGGTTTCTCAGAGAAAGTAAACTTTAATGTCTGATTTCGTAACTTAAATTGTCGTCTGCGCTAAATAGTTAGCATATTTTAAGTTAGGCTCTCAAACTATTAAAAAAGTGGCCTAGTATTGATAATCCAATCATTAGATCAAAAGTTATTCAGGGCTCAATCTTTTTTTTGTGTATTATACAACTACAGTACTCTAGATAAATAAACATTCTCTCACCGATCTTGATCAAAGCTCTAGTTCCATTTATATAAATGTACAGAAATGAACAGTATATCTTTCACTACTCACTATCTATAGAAATGTAGTGTGTACTATTTTTTTACTCGAATGGCAGACACTGAACTTTATTCGTTTCGCCTTAGAAGATGCCAGAGTTGTTACTCATTTCGCGTTACCCAGAGGGCACCTGTGAACCAAAGTCACGGAGGCGAGTAACATTTCCTACGCCACACTGCCACAAGCCCGCTCATAGGGTGGGTCACATTCACTCATCACACACAGCAGAGGACAACACAAGAGAGAGAAACATCCGTGCCCAGAATGGGATTCGAACTCGCGGCCATTGGCTTCGCAGTCAGGCACGCTAACCGCTCGGACACCTGGCTGGCATTGTGTACTATCTAAAATAGTTCAAAATTCCATTTATGTTTAAAGATTACTAGAGCGCCAAATGTCCGTAGGTACACTATGAAAGGTGCGGGATCATCCATATTACTTAAAAAATAGTTCAAAATTCCATTTATGTTTAATGATTACTCGAGAGTCAAATGTCCGTAGGTACACTGTGAAAGGTGCGGGATCATCAATATTGCTTAAAAAATAGTTCAAAATTCCATATATGTTTAATGATTACTCGAGAGCCAAATGTTCGTGGGTACACAATGAAAGTTGCGGGATCATCCATATTACTTAATGCATTTGCACGCACAGTAAATAACAAATATAACTAATATACACTACAGCACATTAATTTCAATATACCATTTTTCTTTTCTTTTCTAGAAATAGATTCTTTTACGAATTTGTCTCTGATATTGTCGTATCAAAGAGATGAATCGTAACCAAGAAAATCCCTTTTAGAAGAACACAGCCCTAAACACTTTAGTCATTTTTTTGGTTGGTTATAGTTCAAAATACGAGTCTAATGTCAATCGAATATCAGTGAGTCTCCTCCCACGAAAGATATTTTGCACGGTGTTCATACTTTTCTCTTAACTGTTCGTTTTTGGACAAAGAACTAAAAATTTAATGTTACCTATTTTTTTAGACCAACATTTAATTACAGAAATTAATGGATAAATTAACAGTTTTACTAGTGACTATTGCATAATGTGCATGCGTTTGTGGAAAAATTCATCAAAACGCAGGAGTGTATTGGAATAAATACTGGGTAGTATTACACTTTATTGCAAACTGATGGAATTTCGCGTAATTGTTTAACTTTGATACATCACTAACACCATATACACTCATGGACAAAAAAAATTAGCGCACCAAGAAATAATTGCCCCCATCCATCAACGCCTCCATTTGGAGTTTTGCCGCGTACGAGGAAACTGAACTGCAGCGGAATGGAAGCAGGTCGTCTTTAGCGACGAATCCAGATTCAATCTCAGCAGTGATGACAATCGTGTTCGTGTGTGGAGACCCCGTGGTGAACGCCTCAATCCTGACTTTGCTGTACAGCGACACACCGCTGCCACAGCTGGTGTGATGGTATGGGGTGCCATTGCCTACAATACACGGTCACCCCTAGTATTGTTCCATGGCACCATGACAGCCCAGCGGTATGTCTATGCAATCCTGCAACCACATGTGTTGCCACTCATGCAACGGCTCCCAGGAGCCATTTTTCAGCAAGAGAATGCTCGGCCTCAAGCGGCAAGGGTGTCACAAGACTGTCTCCGTACTGTTACTACTCTTCCTTGGCCTGCCCGATCCCCAGATTTGTCTCCAATTGAGCATATCTGGGATCATTTGGGGCGGCGAGTTGGGCATCCCACGAGTTTGAACGAACTAGAGGCAAGGTTACAGCAAATATGGAACGAAATGTCTCAAGACATCATACAGAACTTGTATGACTCAATGCCCGATCGTATCGCATCGTGCATTCGCGCTAGAGGGGGTCCAACGGGGTATTAACTCCTCCGTTCTTTTGCCTTTTTCTCTGAAATAAATTATCCTCTTTCTTTGATTTTCTAATCGTTTACTTATATCAAAGTAGTTATTACGTATGTAAAATTTCGTTTTATTTTGACGACTCCTTCTTGGTGCGCTAATTTTTTTGTCAATGAGTGTATAGATATGAAAAATAAGCTCTTGAATACGTTTATGTATGAGGCAAATAAATTAAATATTAATAATAATTATTACAATTAAACATCTTAAATGGGCAAACGTGTAACATTTTAAAAATAATCAAATTTCCGGCTTTATATAAGAAAATGTTAACATCAGCTGTAAGCAGTGAGCATTAATTAGATCTAAAAAGCTTTTGATTTCCAATTAATAAAAATGTTTTGCAAATAGTTAACCAGTGTTATAATAATAGTTATCTTTATATTTTAAGACCTGTTTTCTGATTAATTATAACAAATTAATTTTTTTTCGAAAGCTAATTTTAACATCAGTATGAATTCAGTTGAATTAACTGTTTAAATTAGCTTGCGAAATTTTATAAAAATCCTACAAAATTCTTCGATTGCAATAATAACAAATTAAACACTCATATATTTCGAAAGGAAAATATATCTAAATTTCTTCTAAAGTTTTAAATCTTGTTATAAATTTAGAAATTGAAAAAAAAAGACTGCCGACTACGCATAAATGAGTGGCTTTCTTTCTATGATTACATTTTACTGCTAAAAAACCTACTCGTAAGAAAGTCTAAATTATTTCAAATACTTGATAATATTTATTTGTATTACTCTAGCTACAAAGCAATTTAAGAATTATATTCCAAACCTTTCAGCGGAGAATAAGAAAAAGCATCCTTTTTACACATTTCTTTCTGAAAATTTGTTTGTTTGATTGTTTAAGACAGTGTTTCCCAAACTTATGACTTTTGCGTACCCTTTCTAAATTTTTCATAACGCTGTGTACCACTAATAAAAAAAACTACCAATAAAAATATTTTTTACTATAAAAAAATTGCGCAAAATTTAAAAATCACAACTGACTGTTGACACTACTAATTATTAACTGTTAACTCTGCAAAAAATAGCCATTGGAAAATACCTAATCTAAAATTTTTATGGCTAGCTTTGTTTTAAAATAAACATTTTTGAAATTTTGGTTTGTTGCAAGATATTTCGCATAAGAACGCGTACCCCCGCTAAACTGTTCCCGTACCCCTGAGGGTACGCGTACCACACTTTGGGAAGCACTGGTTTAAGAGATAATTTTAAGGTCATTAACTCTACTTAGTATGAATCATTTTAAGAATTTTCATTGTATCCATTATTGTTTTCGTTTCCTTTAATAATAAATTAATAGAATACATACTCAAAAGTTATGCACTCAATAAAATAAAATGACTTGTTCTTTTGTATTTTATACTAGTATCAGTAATACAATAAGATATGACATAATCTTTACGATTAACTGGTAGTTCTTTTTCTCTTAATATTATATTGTATTGGAGAGATCAGTAATAATTTAGATTTTACAGTTTTTGCTCAATCGTTATCTTAATTTATCTAAAAAACATTTGCTAAAATAAGAATTTAAATGTTGAAAAAGCTACGAATCCTGTAGAACAATTTGCATTCTAAAAAGTGTAGAAATGTTTTATTCCTTAAATAATAAAGCTTCAAAAATTGAATTGAAAGATAATTTAAATGCGTGATATTTTATCAAAGCGTTTTGTTAAAAAATATTATGAATGAAAACTTAACAATACGGAAGAATACTCAAAATTGTATTATTATTTCGTCAATTGATACAGGTAATCATTAGTAGAAAATTATAAAAATACAACTGTATCAGTAAAAATTAAAATTTTTTTAAAAAAAAACTGAATCAATTATAAATTGAAAATCTAATTAAAACAATTGCAAATATAACAATTTAAAAACACGATTTTTTTGTTAAAAATTGTGGTTTCTTTTAATTTTTAGCTGAAATTCATTCTATTTCATTCGTATAGTGCATTGTGTTACAAAACATATATAAACATGATATGAGAACTTTAACATACCTTTTGAGGCAAAAATTTTGATTTTTAATCATTATTACATTGAAAAAACATCTTTAGTGAAATTATTTTAAATTAACAATCTTATACCAAAAAGTTGTTTTTTTTATCATACAAATAGTTTTGGGTAATTTTAAAAAACAAAATTAAAGCTTAAAAAAATTAATGAGAAAATTTTAATAATTTAACTGATTAAACTACTGATAAAGAATGAGAGGCGAATTTAATAACTATTATTCTAACTACATTTATTAATTGCTAATAGCTCCTAATTTTAGTAGCGTGCAGAGTTTGAAATTGACTTAAGAAATAAATATTACATTGATGTTAAAGCTATTCTGGTTTCACTTCATAGTTTAAAACAGCTCCATAGTAAATGAGTAGCGCATTTATTTATTAGAATCAGGTTAATTAAATAATGCATTATCTAAATATTCTAAATCTGAAATTCATTACGAATGCGTTTAATTCTCACTTAAGAATTAATTAGTAATTTAACTAATACTAATAAAACTGAACTGCTTCATTTATTTATTTTTTTAGTATTATTATTTCATCTACACACAAGCGTTTAAATTATTAAGGTTAATAAATATGCAAGCATATTCCTCATTTATATGCATATCACACAAGTTGTAGGATTTATTTGTCTAGAAATAACAGTTGAGTTATAAAGAAGATAAGTTTTTGCTTATATTTTACGATCCTAGCAATTATTTTACATTAAAAAAGACGTTAAATAAATTTATTATTCATTTACATTCTATGACATCAAAATCTTTCCCGGAGAAAATCGACAAACAATAAAGGTATTTTCAATATAATCTTTTCGACATAATTCACTGAATATTAATTTTAATAATTAAACTACCATCTCATTGAACTCTGTACAATCGTGATTATAATGCTAATTAGAGTTAACGATAGTTGGTTTTCACTTAAATATTTTCTCATGACTTATGCATCGGATAAACGGGCTTAAGTAATTGAATAATTGCAAATAATTAAATGCAATATTCTATGTGCGATAAAAAATTTAATAAAAATATTAAACACTGTCTGTATAATCATTTAAATGGATTCATACTAGAGACGGATTGTTTTATTCATAAAGAAAAGCTAAGTTCTGAAAATTTACTGGACAGTTTTAACGTTCAAATTATTCTATTTTCTGTTAGCTTGAACAACTGATGAACTGAATTAGTTATGCTAAGACCATTTAGGAACGAATAAAAGCTGACTAACACAAAATTTTCCTACCTTCCTTGAAAAAAAAAATTTCTGCAGAAAATTTCAATTTTAATTTTCTGTTGTGTTACGTCACACATTTATTTTGAATTACGCGTGAAATTAATTTTCTAAATCAAAACCTCAGTCTAATTAGAAATTTTTTAAATGCACTTTAAAATTTTATTTAATTTTTAGTGCTTTGAGTTTTATTCATTCAGTTTTAAATTTTAGCTGGGGTTCTCACTTCCTTAAACTTCTGAACACTTATTCACAATTAATTTATTCGTGATTTGTTGAAAATATTATTTCTTAAATTTTTCAATTTTAAATGGATAGAAGACTCTTCATACGTATTTTATTAAATGTAAATTTCTGGAACTACAGGGAAATATATTTGGATTTAAAATTTCTTTTGATCTTTCTTCTACTGGTATTAGTGCACAACCACCACTTATCAACGGCTGCGACGTTTGAGACAATACAGCTTTTTCTAGCAATGCGATTTTCGGAACTTATAACTGTTAAACATAAAATTAAGATAATCATCTTAAATTAAGATGGCAGTTCACATGCGTACGAACAGCAGGATCATAATAAATCGGGTAACCCTAGTGGCGTACGACGGCATTTCCACCCATTACTATACAGTACTCCTCTTGTGTCTTACCTCTCCTCTAAATTTGCACGTACAGTTCAAGTTCAGAAACATTCTGCATATCTTTTTTTAAATGACTTTTACACATCTTTGTACATAATTATTGAACTTAACGCTCAACTGTCTTGGTTTCATTTATACACGCGCCTTATTAAAAACGCGCTATGTCTTCCTATTTATATAGGTTTCGAATTCAAAATAGTGTTAAAAATGTTGGTTACAGTTACGTGGTTACAGTTACGGTGATAAAATTTCAAAAAATTGGAAGTTGTAACACTCACCTTTTTTTATCAAAGCGTAATAATTTCAACAAAAAAAAAAAAAAAATTGGAGTTCGGTATTTTTAGCACAAAAAATTACGAAGCTAGGTAGTTGCCAAACGTCGCCATTTTTCGTGACCACTAGCGAGAGGAGAGTCTGATAAAAACCTTGAAAAACAGAAAAAAAGTACAAATAATGAATTAATAGTTTTAAAGATTTCTTGACATGTGCATAGTTTATTTTCGGTTTTTTAAGATTTTTATATAACACTCTCTTCTCGTTTGAGGTCACGAAAAATGGCGATGTTTGGAAAAAGTTTAGCGTCGCATTTTCTTGTGCTCAAAACGTCGTTCCAATCCAGTTTAGGTTTTTACTGTTAAGATTACGTTTTAATAAAATTTAAAAAAAGTGGATGTTGCCTTTCGAAAATTTCGAAATTTTGCCACTGTAACAGTAACCGTGAGAGCTACGCAATCGTGTTTTTAACACCTTTCTTGAGAGCAATACCTATACAGTATAAAAAATACCGATGTGCAAAATTTTATTCATATCAGCAAATTTATTTTATAATCATCCAATATATATTGATGCTTCGACGATAAAAACTATAAACCGGAACACTGTATCAATTTTTTTATAATTTACTGATATTAATTCGTTAGTTTTAGACTTCTCTGTTAAAAAAAAAAACTATAATAAAATAACCTCTTTCACCATAGCGTAGGGAAAAAAATCAGAGATCGGTTTTGTGAAATATTTCTTCACCATTCTAACAATTTATTTCAAATGTAATTCCTATGTCGTCAGAATTTTGTTTGTTTTTAACCCTTTTAAACTCTTTCTGAAAATTTCTATTTGTTACACAAAATATAATAAACAGAGACGAGACCGTTGATCGCATTTAAAATCACTCTATTTTATTCTAAGAAAATATTAGTAAATAAATCATAAAACTGTCAAAGTTTGTCGCCTGAAAACAAATTCAATATAAAAGTCATGACATACGCTTACTCTAAATAAAAGCAAATAAAAAAATAATAATAATAAAAAACATTTATTCTGCTAAACTTATTTTCTAAATTGTTGGGATTTTTTTTCTTTGTTATTATTAAAGTTTATTTTAAATGTGAAATTTAGTGTTGATTTTAAAGAATTTTCATAATGATTGGTGTTTTGAAGGAAAAAATTGACCAGTATATTACATCAAACAATGAAATAAAAATATTTTAAGCATAATAAAGAGATAAATTGTTAATATTATTAAGCGACAAAATTTTTATATTTATAAAAGATAATATATCACATCGCTTCCTACAAGAAATAACTATTTATTTAAAGCGGGTATTTAATTACTGATGCAATTTTCCTGCTTAATAATGAGTTAAAATAATAACATAACTAAGTGACAAATATGTTATTAACAATGATGAGACATTAATAATAATATATTAATGTATGATAAGTAACAATAATACTGTGACATTAACAATGATCGGGCGTTACTTTGCGTTCTGATAATATAATTATTTAGCTGTAGTAGGTATTCAATTATTTATAAAAATTTCGCACATAATAAGGAGATACAGTAACAATATAATTATGCGACGAATGTGTTAAAATTAACAATCATTATGCACTACTTTACTTTTCAGATAAAATAATTATTTGATTGAATTAGGTTTTTAATTAATGATCATGTATCGAAGACACTTAAAAATAATATGCAATATTTTTTAATTATTATAGAACGGATTTCAAATTTGAGGCATTTTTGACTCCCAACAACAAAATACGTTTTATAGAATTTAATAGCCTTTCGGCTTAGATGTTTGTGATTTCCAAATCTGCCACTTTCCAAAACGCATAAGAGTTATTGTCAATAATAATATAAAAATTGTTCAAACGCTTTATTTTCGATACATTTTTAATAAAGAACCTATTTTAGAAAATTGGATGTCAAAAATGGCAAAGTCAAATTTCTTGTTTATGTTGCCAACTTCTCAAATAACTTCTAACACTTTTGTATCTTAAAAAAATCATTTTATAATAGAACTAGAAGATATCTTTGAATTGTTTTTTTTAATTTCCTGGTACAAATTAATTGTTTTGTGTTGTCTTAAAGAATTCCAGAAAATTTGCATAAAAATGTGTCTAAATGCAAAAATTATTCCTCGTATCTCGAATATCAACAGAAAATATTAATTTTTTCCCATCAAAAGCATAATAGGAAAAATCACCTCAAGAATTTTTTTCCATCTTTTGTAGTGTTTGAGAGAAATAAAGAAAAAAAATCACTTAAGTTTTTGCACCAAATTATGTGTTCCAATGCCCCCAAACAACAACAAAAAATTTTATAATAACGGCAGCAAAACAATGTTTAGCAATCATGATATTATTTGAAATGTCTAAAATTTCACAAATTTTTATAAAAACAATTTGAGACGATTGGTGTGAAGCAAAGTGAAAGGGAAAAAAACACTGTTAGAAACTTCTCGAAAAAATTGGTTAAATATAACAATTTATTTAATTTTTATCTGACCAAATTTAACCGAGACAGTCAAATAGTCATAAAAATGATGGTATTTGAACTGTTAACTATTTAATTTCTAGTAGCTAACTACATACCATAACCGAGAGGCCGGCTGAATGGAGGTTCGAATCCCAGCTCTGACATAGCAATATTTCTTCCATTCCTTCAACACATGAAAAGTTTGGAGTGTCTAGTGCCCTCCAATTAGAGACCCTGGACTATTAATACGAAACTCTTATTCACGCATAGATGATAGCACCACAAAAGCTGGTTAACACAAAAAACCTAGTATTACCCATTTCTCACGATAGATGACACAACCAGATAAACTTAATAAGCCACATTTCATGGTTTATTTGGCAAAAAAAAAAAAAAAAAACTGAACTACTATCTAACTTCAATGCTCGTTGCCTAACATAACCTAACTCCTATGTCCAGTTAAATTTTATCTTTAGAATAGGTTTAGAAACCATGCTAGTTGAAAATGGTTACTAAACACCATTATAGCTTTGTATTAGCGGTTTTTAAACCGTATCAGTTGCAAACGGTTTCAAAACTGTAAAGATGAAAAGTTGTAAACGTTTTTCAAACTGCAAAGACTATTGGGAAAAATCGAACTCAAATTGGTTTTAATAATCTAATTAATTGATGAAAATATCAATACCAAACAGTAAACATAAATTTTCTAAACGTTTTAGACAAAAAAAAGTTTTGCGAATTCTGGAAGTCACATGTCCCTTTTTAAAAAATCTACCTTATTTGTTAACATTAAAAACAGTATGATTTTTTTTAATTCACGTTAATTTTTGTATCATTTTGTAAACTGACCTGTATAAGCCATTGCGTAGTGATTCAATAATTAAATTTTTTTTAAAAATCAGAAAAATTCCCTTATTCCTAATATTAAATATTCCCTGTATCTTACAATAAAAAAACCTGATTACCCTATAATTTTTTTTAATAAAAAGGACAATTTGTAATGTTTAGGAGCCATATTGTGTCACCAAAATTTTGCTCATTATTTAATACGTCTATTTCTTCCAATATTTAAGGCCTTTTTTTGTGAGTAAAAAAAATACTTTCTTTTTTACTTAGAGAATGTTTTTGTTTTTTTTGAATTTAACAAAGTATCCGAAATTAGACAAACTGTTTTCAAAAATTTATAGCAGGAAATAAGTTAAGGTTAAAACAATGATTCTTGCTGCAAATTTATGGGAAATTTTCCAATAAATTGCGCTGTGAATCCTTTTTACCATTTTTTCCGCTGTATTTTAATTTATTGAAATTTCTTTCTCCCATTACTACATGTTATTTGTGGCTAATGGTGGATATTTTATTTGTAATGATATTTTCATTCATAAAAAGATTTTATGATGTGATTTTTAAATTTTTCTCTTGGATTTACAGGTTTACTACTTGCAGCGTCATTCGGTGAAAAAAATTTTACTAAAAACAGACAATCTATGAAGAAAATTTTATGCTTTGACATTACACATTACATTTCTGCACTAATAGATACTTTAACTTTAGCCGCTTTCCAGTAAATTTTTAAATACTGTCAATATAAATATAATCACCTCTTTAAATATAA
Source organism: Parasteatoda tepidariorum (assembly GCF_043381705.1). NCBI lineage: Eukaryota > Metazoa > Arthropoda > Arachnida > Araneae > Theridiidae > Parasteatoda > Parasteatoda tepidariorum. The sequence goes on along the minus strand of NC_092214.1, from coordinate 35,316,593 downwards.
TTCTTTAAATATAATTCTTTTAATCTAAATACTTTTTAATAAAAAAGTATTTTTAATTTCGTCAAATGATTTGAAATTAGATATATTATTATTTAAAAAAATTTTAATCACAAACAACAGCACTTTACCGCAATCTTTTGAAACTTTCTTAGCAGGTGCGATTGCCGAAATAAACTTTAGCAATAGCAATTGTCATATAACTGAGAAATAAATTAAAACAGAGAAACTTCTACTTCTAAGTTATCTACTTAATACTTATTATATTGAATACCACTTCAACACGAAATCTCTTGAGCACAGGTTTAATCAATTTAGTGAACTTCTCATTGAATTTCATTGATGATCCTTCTACAAAAATCAATAGTTTGTTTCATTTGCTGAATAGAATCTTTTCATGAATAGTAACTTTATTCAATTCAAATGATTTAATATCATGATTGGAATAATTATAAGTAACAATCATTTTTAAAACACTGGCGAGGAGCTAAGGCACGTGTTTTGAGTAAGACAACAAAAAATTACTTCTTTCAGGTTAAAGCGATTTCATGTTAGAATCCCATAATTTTGTGTATGAAATTCTACAAGAAAAAATATATTACACAATAGACACCGAAGAGCATTACATTATGACCATCCTCCATCTATAACAATGGGCTCTCCCAGGTTTTCATGGTTTCTCGCCCAGGAACAATGTTTTCATGGGGCACATTAAGACCCATAATCCTCATAGAACAATCCCTGACGTCTGTAAGCTACTTGAACATCGTTGCAGACCAGGTTCACCCATTCATGGCAACAGTTTTTCCTGCGGGGGATGGTGTTTACCAACAGGATAATGCACCATGTCATAAGGATCGAATCGTCGAGGAACATTCCAGTGACTTTCAAGTCATGTCTTGGCCCCCAAATTCACCTGACCTTAATCCAATAGAGCATTTGTGGTCCTACTTGGAAAACCAAATTCGTGCTGCCACGCTACCCCCTCGCAATGTGAGGGAATTGCAGGACCAGTTGGTGAGCGCTTGGTACCAGATACCTCAGACTACCTATCAGCACCTTGTGGAATCAATGGCACGGCGGGTGCTAGCAGTTTTGAGGACTAAAGGTGGTCCTACATGTTATTAGCAGGGTGGTCATAATATAATGGCTCTTCGGTGTAATCTTCCGATGCCCTTTTACCTGTACAGTAATTAGTGTCTTAACTTTCCAGTATGTAGACTAGAGTGGGTAAAAAAAGTCAAAGCTTTAATCTTTAGCTCGGAAAAGTTGCCAACTAGCATCATTAAGAGGATGTTATACCGCAGGAGAAATCCTTAATGGCAAACTCTCTATAGGATTTAAAGTACAGAAAAATATGAGTTTAGATAAAACAAGAATAAACTATGAAGTTTCAAATGCTACATTTTTTTGAACATTCAATGGTAAATTATCAAATGATTGCTTTTCCTCTCCATGATAGCTGCTCTATAATATGATATAAAAAAAAGGAATTTAGTATTTAAAACATAATAGTTCTTTTGATATAACTGAACTAAATTTTATAAATACTTTAAATTTTAAATTACTAATATAGTTGAAAGAGAATTCACCATGAAAGGTTTTTTACGCTCTGTAGCGTCCTCTTTAAAAAATATTCAAAATGTTTCAACTCTGAATTGATAACTGTCGCCTCAATGGTCCAAACGTTAAGAAAATTTGGCTAAAAATGCAAAAAATTGAAGAAAAAAATATGTATTAACTTGTGGATTGACTTAGTAACACTTAAAAATTACCATTTTTAGCAAAAATACCTGTACGAAATTATACGACTGTAACTCAATATCTTCTGCCATTTCAACAGCACCCAAATTTTGTTTGATCTATTCAGTTGGGCAGAAGATAATTCAGAAGACTCAATTCTGCCACCCATCAATATCAGTTAAAAAAGAGATTGATATATAATTCAAAAATTTTGTTTAGATGTTCTTTATGGAAAAAAAATTGTTACTTATAAGTGCTACTTCAAGTGTATTAACAAAATCTATTATTTTTTGAATAAGACAACTTTCACAACTTTTAGCTTATAGAGGAGACAGAAAACATCAATTAAGGGTTATAAGATTCTGCCTATTTATTAATGATGGTAGTTGGCAACTTTTCGCACTACCGAGAAAATATTTAAAGTATTTAGATTTTTTCGACCCACCCTTGTGTAAATCTTAGATTCTGGTAGCATATTCGATTTTGTGAGCGTAATTTTAATTATTATTATTATTATTAGCTAATTGAGAAGTTTGGTGCAAGAACAAAGTAAATCAAGTTTCATTAATTATTGGTAAAAGCCAAATTAAATTAGAATGATAACAGGTTTGCATCGACCTCTCTCCATACTGTTTACTACACAAGAGAGAATTAATGTTACATCCGTACCCAGTTCTTAAAATAATCGGAGCAGTTATATTTATCCTTAATCAAAAATTTAGACTTATCTTATTCTTGCACCGGAGCATACAATTACATTTTTTCTGTTCAAATGATTTAGCTATTATTTTATTCCTTAGGCTCAAAAAAAAAAAATCAAAATACTCAAATTCAAGAGCAGCTAGTATTTTGTAAGTCCTGGTCTGTATATCTATTTTTTAATCTTCTAAAGAGAAATCTAAAAATGTTTGTATTAATAACTCCATATTTTTTTTTTTTATTATAACAATGAAATATAATATATTCCCCATTTCATAAGTTAGTAAATCACTGAAACATTATTTCACAACTCTTATCTCATTAGGGCAAACTCTAATAGTAAAAACTTTTTGTCGCGTGTAACTTTTCATTTAACTTCATTTATTGATCTTATTAGAGATAAAATGGTTTTCTTTCATCTTCCTATTATTATTGTTGTTGTTGATGCTTCTGCTGAGGCTACTACTGCTGCTACTGGTTGTTGTTACTTGTAGTGGTTGTTGTTTACATTAAGATCATATATAAAATATCTCATTATTAATTCCTCAGACTGTTATACTATCAAATTGAAATTAAATTTATTTTATTCTACTTCTGCTATTAAATACGTATGTTATTATATATTATGGCTGGGATAGCCTGATCGGCACGGTGCTAGACACACGTATGCGAGAGCGGGAGTTCGAATCCATCACGGCTGAAATGGTGACTAGTGCACGTTAAATCAGTCCGGTCACAAAGTCCTCCATGTTCCCGTAACAAATCAATACCTCTGGAGGTACTTAATTGGAGATAGATCGTTCTCCGGTTCAGATCAAAATTACGATCTGTGGATGAATGAATGAATGTATGAATGGGTCCGCCCTATAGACGGGTGCGACGTATGGGTGTGGCAGAAGTCGAATTCTTGGCCATAGATGGCACCACTGGAAAACAAGAACAATCGCACCAATTACCTTAATGGCCTAACGACAACAAAAACATTGTGTGTTATTTTAGGTTGTTTTTTTTTTTAATTACTGGTAGTATCTGTGTTTGTTAGTTTTTTCTACCGATTTTTGTTCTGGTAAGTACAAAACAAAATATTTTGGGTTATCATCTCCATAAAACTACAGTAAATAACCCTAACATTATTTTCTAACTATTTTTCAAGTAATAGAGAGGTTCAATGTTATTTATTTGCACAGTTCTCTTCTTTAACTTTGCATTTCGTTTTATTTATTGATTTTATTTGGGATAGGAGAACTATTTTCCCTATTTTTTCTATTTTATTTATTATTTTAGATAAGATAAATGTAAAGATTGATGTTATTTCCATAAAGATATCTGCAATAACTATGAAATCTAAAATGATTTGACTCTTCTTATGTTAGTATATCCCCCACATATTATTCCGTTCCTCTTTCTCATTATGAGAAAGATCTATATTATTTATTTACCAAGTTTTCTTCTTTCGATTTATCTCTTCCTACACTTTATTTAGTAGTCTGATTTGTGATAGCTGTTCTAGATGCATTTGAACATTTTCAACAATCTCAACAGTTTTTGAAATTATTCTCAGTTGCTGAAAAGAATAAAAATAACTTTCCATCGCGAAAACAAAAATTTAAATTTTCAGTTTTCTACACCACTGCCATATGTCCGAAGCAAAAGTTTTCTCATTAGTTTGTGTGTGAACATGAACTTAAAAAAACTAAGCAAATAAAGAAGATTAATCGCAGTCTTCTTTAAAGGAAAGAAGATAGCTTTAAGAAAGAAGAAAAGTTTAGATTGTCTGATATTCTTCAATCGTTCGTTTACGAGTCGTTTTCGTTTCTTACTCTCGTATTTGAACGAGTTGTTCAGTCGTAAACAAGTATAATGGCTCCAGGAACTTTAGTTCCACCCTTCACTCAACTTGCGTGTCACAATTTGCGTTCTTTTATGCTTCCAAACCAATTTCGGATCGGCTATGACTTTGAGACGAATTTCGTTTTTACAACCCATCCTCTAAGAACAAAGAATGAATATCTTGTCGATAAAAATCGAGTAGATCATATAATTAATGAAATAAAATGGGTTAATTTAAAATTTGGATTTAGCTTCTAAATTATTAAGACTCTAAAAAAAATAGACATTAACTCTGGGATAGTTTAATTTCGTTAATTTAATGAATAGAATTCTGCTCTTCGAACTATCTTAATAAAGTTGAGTTTTATCTTACAAATTCGAAGAAAAGAAAATCAACTAAAGGAAAATAAAATGCACTTTTTTGTTTGAATGACTTCTTTGCACTTCATCTAAGACAGTGTTTCCCAAACTTATGACTTTTGTGTACCCCTTCTAAATTCTTCGTACCACTGATAAAAAAAAATGAATGTATTTTTTACTATAAAAAAATTGCACAAAAGTTAAAAATCATAACTGGCTGTTGACACCACTAAATATTAACTGTTAAATCTGTAAAAAATAGCCAACAGAAAAATACGTAATTATACTTTATTATACGTAATTATACGTAATTACTTTGAATAAAAAATTTTAAAATTTTCGTTTGCTGCAAGATATTTCACATAAGAACGCGTACCCCCTCTAAACTGTTCCCGTACCCCTGGGGGTACGCGTACTACACTTTGGGAAACACTGATCTTAGATGACATTCCGACTAAGAAAATTGATGATTTTGACTTAATTCTTCATTCCAAAATTTTCCTCAAAAAATCTGAAATTTTGCCTTGTCTATAATTACAAAGACCCTTACGAAACATAAAGCAAACATTAATTCGGAAAACTGAAAATAGTTAGAAAATAATGGACAGAATTCTACCCTTCTCTAAATAACCTTTAATTTAACCTTGCGAATTCACAGAAGGAGAAAACCAACTGAAGATAAATAAAATGCTCTTTTATCTGTATGAGTTTTATTGCACCTCATCCTGGAATGACTGCACAACAAAGAAATTTTCACTTAATTCCGTTCTAATAAAATTTTTATCTGCAAATCTAGAATAATGGCGCTTCTATATTTACACAAACTATAAAGAAACCTAAAAGAGCTATTAATTCTGAAAGGGAATTAAATTGTTTGATTTCTTTCATACAATTGACAGAGTTTTAAGCTTCAGAATATTAAAATAAATTAAATTACAAATTAGAATTTAAGAAAAATAAAAATAAAGTTAATGAATAGAATTCTGCTCTTCAAACTTTCTTAATAAAGTTGAGGTTTATCACACAAATTCGAAGAAAAGAAAATCAACTATAGAAAAATAAAATGCACTTTTTTGTTTGAATGACTTCTTTGCACTTCTTCTAAGATGACATCCCGTCTAAGAAAATTGATGATTTTGACTTAATTCTTAACTCAAAAATTTTCCTCAAAAAATCTGAAATTTTGCCGTGTCTATAATTACAAAGACCCTTAAGAAACATAAAGCAAACATAAATTCTGAAAACAGTTAGCAAATAATGGACAGAATTCTACCCTTCTCTAAATAAACTTTAATTTAACCTTGAAAATGCGCAGGAGAAAACCAACTGAAGATAAATAAAATGCTCTTTTATTTGTATGAGTTTTATTGCACCTCACCCGGAATGACTGCACAACAAAGAAATTTCCAATTTTCACTTAATTCCTTTCTAAAAAAAAAATTTATCTGCAAATCTAGAATAATGGCGTTTCTATATTTACACAAACTCTGAAGAAACCTAAAACAGTTATTAATTCTGAAAGTGAATTAAATTGTTTGATTTCTTTCTTACAACAGACAGAGTTTAAGCTTCAAACTATTAGAATAAATCAAATTACAAATTAGAATTTTAAGAAAAAATGATAAATAAAATGAAAAAAATTTACACTTTTTACCTGTTTAAGTTATATTTCATCTAATCCAGTTACATTGCATCACACTTAATAAATTAACGATTTTGTCTCAATTCTTTGTTCGTAATTTTTTGTGTGCAAATTTGGAACTGTGGCGCAACTATAATTACAAAAACTCTAATGATCCTAAAACAGGCATACTCCTAAAAATAAATTAGCTAGTTTATTTATTTTTTTTTCATTTCAATGGACAAATTTCTACATGTCATAAAATATAAGTAATATTGAATTTGATAAATTCAGTTAAAAGAAAGTCAACTAAAGAAAAATATTTTGAAAAAATAAGAAGGTCATCTAAATTGTACCATTTTTCACATTTAAATTTTATCAGTCACAAATCATTGACAACTACATTTAAAATATTTTAATAATAAAATAAAGTTATTCAGCTACTTATATTATTTTTTTTATACATTATTTGCTCAAAAAGTACTGAAAATAGTTCTATCAAGGTCTGCAAGTGGTACGATTTAGGAAACCGGTTACCTAATTCGTACCACCTACACCCTAAATAGTACCAACCTCAAAAATGTTGAGTATTAGTGATTAAGTGAATAAGTAGACCATGTGTAATCCAGAACAATAAATTTTTTGAGCTGTTACAATTATAATAAAAATATTATAAGCCTATAAAATGTTTATGGAATATGATGTTACGTAATACTAAGTTGAAATGTAATTTTTATTTTCCAATCGTTATATTCTTATTTAAATTTTTAACAAACTGGGATTCCCAACCATCTCACACCCCCGTTACTTATCTTCCTTCTTTTATTATCATGTTCAAGCTTGTTCCTTTTCTCCTATTGGTTAAGCACTTATTTTTTCTTCTTTTGCAACATGTTTGTTTCCTTATTTTTCTACTGTCATATTGTGTTTAAACACTGAAGAAGGTTACTCTTTATGGAAACGAAACTGTAGTATGTCCGTAATTGTATCTCTATCTATGCTTTATCCACGTTGCTCTGATTTATTCAGACATACTACTGTTCTGATTGAAACCTCCTGCGTATATCCAGATATGCACAAATTACACACGAGCAAATTTGTCTCCATTGCGGAAATTTTTTTAATTTTACTCATTATTTAAAAAAAAAAGAAAAAGTAAATAAGAGAAAAAGCTGCCAGGTTCAGAATTCCCATATTCTACCCAACTTTTAGAAAATTAGAATAAAATTTTAGAAATTAGGATACGACAACAATAGCTAGTTTTAAATCTTCAAAAAAAAAGAAAAAAAAAACGCTATATTTATAGAAAATCTATGCTGGTATCAGGGTTGTGTTTAGGGGTGGGAAAGATGGGCGACCACCCATGACCGCTAAAATTTAGGGCCGCCAAAAAATTCCGGATTGATTAATAGTTTTATTACAAGTTTTTCTTCACATTTGCTAACTTTTGGATAGATTTTTACTATTCCTTGGATATATAATTCATGGGAGTTACTATAATTTATATTTCAAAATGGTGAATTTCATTTCAGTTAATGCTCCTTTATATGAGGAATGTAGTTTTTAAAATAGCAACATGGAACTTTTTTTTTCAACTTTTATGATATAGTGATTAATCATATTAAAAATTTCAACTGTTGCTGATTTGTGAGTGTGTCTGGAGAGCAATCTCTAAAAACTGCTAGGGAAAATGTCAAGAAAAACAAAAAGCAGGATTGTAATAATTTAAAAATATGAAGTTTTAACAAAAAATCATTTATTTGAATCACATTATGCTTTTTTAACAAAAAAATTAATCTAAAAACACTTACAGTACTTTACTTACAGTACACTTACAGTACTTTACTTACAGTACTCCATTAACTAATATATTATACTTAAGGCTGTGATAATAAACCATTGAAATCAAATCTCAATGATAATAAATGCTTTATTCATAGAATCAAGAAATAAGTTAATAAATTAAGAGACAAAATCTCTCTCTTTTTTTAAAAAGTTTGAATGTAAATAAAAATGTAAGTTTTAAATTATAATTTTTCATTATTCATTTCATATCATTTTTGATATTTTAATGTGCTTATTATAGTATGCAATATAATTTACTGTTTTATTAGCAATAAATATATTTCAATTGCACCCATTTAATTTCATGCAAATTTATCTCAATGCAAGTAATTTTAGAACTTATTAAATATCTACTTGTAAATAAAAACTTGTTCTGTCAAGTATAATTTATTTTTTAAAATGTTTTCTGATCAAAATTAATTTACTTTTCATTTGACAATTTAGTTCTCTGTCTTTGCAATTTATTAATGTTTTTGGTTTGATCGTTAAACGTGAAAACAATTTTTAAAAAATTCTGAATGAAACAAAAAATTCAATGTTTAATACATATTTTGTTATACAGAACTTGATTTTCATTAACCATGGTCTTAATGCTTCGCCCAGGGCCGCTAAAACCATAAGCGCTCTCCTGGCTGGTGTATATAATAATCTATATAGTTTCATGAGAATTATAACATTTTTAAAAAAAATCCGTGATTTTTGTCCAAATTAGATGGTAATAATCCGTGATTTTCGAACAAATGAAATGAATGAAAAATTAATTCTGAGTGAAAAAAAAATACAATGTTTAATACATATTTTGTTAAACAAAACTTGATTTTTATTAACCATGAAAAAATGCCTTAATGTTTCGCCCAGGGCCGCTAAAACCCTAAGAGATCTCCTGGCTGATATATATAATAATCTATATAGTTTTATAAGAATTATAACACTTTAAAAAAAATCCGTGATTTTCGTCCAAATTAGGTGGTAATAATCTGTGATTTTCGAACAAATTTAGTCCAAGTTAGGTGGTAATGGAAAGAATTGAAAGTAGTTACAACAATAAATAAATTGCCTACAAAAAGTTTTTAACTGAAATTTTGTGCTCGCAGAAAGTTTTTCATTTTCTCTAAGTCTGCATAGCTCTCTGTTTCTTATCTCCTTTCTTTAGTTGTTTTATCTTGTTCAAGCTTGGAACACGTTTTAATGGAACACGTCCCTATACTTTTGATCTTTTCCCATATAACTTGTTTATAATTTTCTTTCTGCATCTTCCCTTTTTCCCCCTCTGAAAACATTTTTTTATTACAGAACCAAATCTATAATATTTCTGTATATAAGCTATTATTTGTTCTCATCTTACGTTGTTCAGCTTTAGCTTTGGGGCGAATATATTAAGTTTTATTTAAAATAAAAAATAAGTTTAGTTTCAATGCATATTATCCTCATGAAATCAAGAAAAAATAAGAATAACTGGAATGACTAAATTTAAATTCAAAAAAAAAAAAATCCTCCCATTCAAATATAAATTGCAATTTCAAATCTAATTAATAAATTAAAGGCCGTCTTTCATTCGCTATCTTTTCCTGTGAGGATTATATACTTTATCGTAATTCATTTAATGGAACACAAGTCAGTTGAATGTTAAGGAATACAGCAAATTTTGACACACTAATTTTAATTAAATTCCTTCGATAATTTGGAATGAAAAGCGGTATGTATCGATACCGTCCTCACAGTTTATTATCCTTCTGACGGTTGTACTATATGTTTCAAGAATGTCATTTGTGTGTGAAGGCTTCAGAAAAGCTTACGTCAGTTACGAGGATTAGAGGCGCATTATCTAAAATATCGATTTGATGCCTATTTGGGTATCAATCCTGCCCTGCCTTAGAAATACCCGGGATTAAGTGCTTAACATTACTGGCAAAGGCTGCTCTCGCTTTTATGAATTAATTTATTTTATTTCAATGGAACTGATTTTGCATTTACTTTTCCATTGATTTGAGATATTTGTTTTTAAATGCAATTTCTCTGCCGATTCATTCAAGGAAAACATTTTGAGAATCATATTAGCTATTAATATAATTATTATTTTTTTTCCAAGACTAACAATATCTCTTATTTTTAAATATTATGTTTCTTAGGATACTGAAATAAGTGAAGATTATTTTTTTTCCAAGACTAACAATATCTCTTATTTTTATATATTATGTTTCTTAGGATACTGAAATAAGTAAAGATTATTTTTTTTCCAAGACTAACAATATCTCTTATTTTTAAATATTATGTTTCTTAGGATACTGAAATAAGTGAAGATTATTTTTTTTTCCAAGACTAACAATATCTCTTATTTTTATATATTGTGTTTCTTAGGATACCGAAATAAGTAAAGACTATTTTGTTTCCAAGATTAACAATATCTCTTATTTTTAAATATTATGTTTCTTAGGATACTGAAAATAAGTAAAGATAATTTGTTTTTAAGAGAAATAATTTGTCGCTATTACTTGATTAAAAGATTCGTTTCCTTCAAAAATATACAAACTGAAATAACAGTGGACGTGTTTCAAACGCTCAAAAATAGGAGCCCATTTTCAAGACTTGTCAGACGTGAATGAGAGGAATCAAAAATGATTTGAAATATAAACCAACGAAAATTGGAAAAATAAAGGTGAGAAACCTAAACAAGAAAAACCACAGTGGCCTAGTGGGGAAAAGTCCTTTGCATCGTGGAAATGCTGTTGTTGCTGTTGTTGTAGTTCATTTACATCGCATTAGAGCTACACAATGGGCTATTGGCGACGGTCTGGCAAACACCCCTGAGGATGATCCGAAGACATGCCATCACAATTTTAATCCTCTGCTGAAGGGATGGCACCCCCGCTTCGGTAGCCCAACGACCTGCACGTGAAGTCGAGCACTTTACGGTAGAACAGTTTAACGTGGACCCATATCGCGCACACTCGGTCACTACGCAGACTGATCCAAGTGGTCCATCATGGAAATGCATTTGGCACACTTGAAATGCACTTTTTTTGAGCACTTGAAACATGACGACTGATATTTCAAATTTTTGTTAAAAGCGTGGAAATGCATTTTACCTAATTTGCCCCTCTCAGTCACTTTTATTTTTCTTGTTCAGTTTTTCATCTTTTTTCTCTCTCGGCTTCTGTGGTTTTTCTAGTTTTGATTTATCACATTTATTTTTCCATTTTTCGTTGGCAACTTTACGTTTTATATTTTAAACCACTTTCATTTCTTCTCATTCACGCCTGACAAGCCTTAAAATGGGTGCCTATTTTTGAGTGCTCGAAACATGCCGACTGTTATTTCTAATTTGTATATTTTTGACACGAATGATGTTTTTAATCAAGTAACATCTTACCACTTCAGTTTCTTGGTATTATCTATTCAATTTGTCACTATATACGTGTACTAATGGTTTAGGCCACTGTAAACAATTTTTTTTCCAATTTTTACTGAGATTCAATATAAAATACATGTGATTAAAAGAAGAACATGTGATTTTTTTGTGGCTTATTAATTTTTGTAAGAATATTGCGTTTTTTAAAAAAAATTCCAAAATTTCCTAAAAAAAACTTTCAAAAAATAAATTATAACAAAAAAGTTTTACAATAAATAAAATAATACAATAAATAAATATAAGCACTTCGATAAGGAATGTAATTTTAAACATTCAATTTGAATTTGAAGTCAATATTGGAAGATTTGTCTGAGCTACGATATTGGTTTTCTTGATAGATGTGACTTCGACGAAAGTGCTTTTGAAGTTTTCTGTACAAGAGTGACTGTGAGGTGTTGCACTACAACTCGCAATTCGAGTACTTAGATATTCTTCTTGATCTTAAACCTTTAGGTATCTCATTTTAACGTATTAGGACATTTAAACAAAAAGAAAAATATTTTCCTAAAATTCTAGAGTGGTCACTGGCCAGCCCCTTAACAAAAATGCGATCTTTGTTTCTAAGTAATATGTAAACTGAATTAAAAGAACTTGACCAATCCAACTTCATTTTCTAATTTCAGATTTATATGCTTCCAAGAATATCCTTGTCGAATATAAAGCCAAATTCAGCATTATTCTTTAATACGTAGAGCGTATTGTAATCATGATTGACCCACGAGTTAAAGGACATTTTTTATTTTCTTTTTGGTATAGAAACACCGTGTTTCCTTAACTTTCACAAATTAATCTAATACATATTTCTCTGTCTTAAAATTCATCTTAAATTTTGAATTTTTAAGATCCGAAATTGGTTTTCTGATTTATTAATAGATGTTAACTGCCTCTTACTTGAATCATTCAAAAAATTCATAGTAAATCGTGATTTTGATTATCGTTTGTTTCATTATCATGCTCGTAAAGCTAAAACTCTCGAAATGATTGTTTCCTTCTATTTTGTTTATAAACACTTGAAATATCAATTTCAGAAGAGTTATTCTTAAAAAATAATAATGATAAATAAATAATAATAATAAATGAGTAATAATAATAAATAAATAATAATAAATAAAAAATAATAATAAATAAATAAAATAAACTGTTTTGAGCTAACTTCAACACCTTTAATATAGGCGACGGTATTTTTTGATTAGAAAACACACACTTATTAATTTAAATCATATTTTTAAAAGTTATATGGTGGACTGACTGAAAAAAGAAATTATGATGCGTGATTATCTAGGAATGTGCTGATTCATGGGTTTGAGTGCACAGGGTTTGCCATAATGATCACCTAAAATGAATATTCTCACAAACCTTCCAAAAAGTATACATATTAGGGTAAAAAGAAAAAATCTAAAAGCTATCAAAATCTAACGAATTATTATTGAGGAAAAAAATACTCAAAACATCGTTTGATGACCGGAAAAACCGAGAAAAACTGTATGGTTGTTATAAAAAACACTTTAAATTTCAACCCAAACTAATTTTAACGTTTTTTTTATTTTTTTTTCTATCCCGCCGTCCTCATTAGCAATTTGATAGATTTCTATAGCGTTTTTGCTTCTTGTTCTCACAGATATAAATTTTCGATCTTTCATGTGTATACTTCTAGTACTTTATTTCTGATAAGAAATCTAAAACGGGGGACGGCCCACTATAAATATAATCATGTAATGAGAAAATTTTAAAATATTTCATTTTAAATTTCAATATTTTCATTCTCAATATTTTGAATCTCAATATAATATTTCAACTACATCAATAAATTAAGTGGCAAACTGATCTGAGATAGTTTAAAAGTAAAAGATATGATAATGAATTTAGGACAGAAATTGGGAACTTATATTACAACCATCGTTTTATCATCGTTTCTTCAACCTCATATTACAATCATTTTCGAAAATGCAAATAGTCTATATAGATTAAAACAATATTTAAAATATTTCATCACATTCCTTAAGGGCTAACATACCAAGCAAATCGGAACTGTAATTGAGAGCAAAAAGAGAAAAGGAATAGAAAACTATTTTTAAAAATTCAAAATTCTCACATTTAAAAGTGAGCTCACACTTTTGTTGCCTATTTTACTGTTTAACCAGATAGCAAAATATTCAAAGCAAAAATATTCTATAAGGTTGAAATTATTCGTTACTTTTTGTACTAGCCGATACTATGCAGAATACGTTAATCATATTTGCATAATACCGCCCATACGTGGTATGTGTAATTAGCAACACAAAGATATTCTTAATTACGAATTTTTAGAAATAAGCTCGAGCATATTTAAACCATTTAGAAGTCTAAGATTAAAAAATTTTTAGTATTCATTTTTTCAATGCAATATTATTTTTAAATTGCTAAACAAAGGCTATTAGTATATAAACTATGAAACAAAAATATCGCCAAATCGTTTAAGGAAATAATTTTATTTTTAGCTTAGAAATAATTATGAATGAAGTACAGAAATCTGAAAATGAATTGAAAAATAAATTTCTGATAAAACAATTATAAAAATAACAATTCAATTAATTGAAGATTCAAAATTATTATTGCATAGGGAGACTTCGGGGCTCTTTAGCATTCAATTACAAGAAATTATAAAGTTATGCTCTTGGCTATAAATTTTACTAAAAAGATTTCCTGATTACTGATGCTAATTTTAAGAATGTTTTGTTTGTGAAATTTCTTTGAAATCCGATTTCCGTAAGAAAACAAGTTCAATCAGTTTTGTTAATTTGAATGCATTATATCATAAGGGGAACAAAATCCTAAAATGCTTCGAAATTTCAAAAAAATATTCTTGACTAAAAAAATAAAAAATTATTTTTGTCATTTGGTTGTTTAAAAATTATTTTATTTATCAATAAAATAATTTTTAAAGATTTAATATCAATTATAATAGCAATTTTGCATTAATTGCACAATTAGATTTTTATCCTCATGAAATATTTTTTTTTTTTCATTTTCTTTCTTTTTGGCTCTCGCGTCTGGATTTACTTTCAATTTTCCTGAAAGTCTGATATTAGCATTTTGTATCGGTTTAGAATAGCGTTTCCCAAAAAATGTTCCATAGAAGAATCACAGGAGCTCAGAAATTTACGATTGTTCTTTAACCGTTAATTTAACAATCATCCATATACCCAAACAATCATCCATAATTTATTTAATATTTCGGTTGTTTATATGAATTTATTTCTGTAAAATTCTTATGATAAAAATGTAACAAATTTGAAAAATTAAAAATATGTTTTTTTCTGTAAAATCTATTATAAATTTTTAATATTATATATTCCATTCCTTACATTAAGTATTTTCAAAATAATTAATTTTATTTTTTTGGTTAGTATATTCACGGCCTCTAATGAGCTTTTTTTTTTAATAAAATGCCAGGGTTCCCCCAAAGACATATCAATTTACGTATTATTAATTAAATAAAATATTACAAATTACGTAATATTTTTTCATAATAATCAATTTACGAAGATAAATTTTTTAGATTTTCTGCTTACAATTGGAGACACGAATGAAAATGTTTGTATTTCACTGTTTCTGATTTTCTTACAATTTTGTTCGAAACTTTATTGATAGAAATATTGATAAGTTTATTGTGTTTTGAATAAATCAGCAATTTTTTTTCCTAATACTGCTGAAGACAAATAAAAATGTATATGTTTCATAACATATTAATTTACTTATTATTAATTTAATAAAATATTGCAAATTACGTAATATTTTTTCATGATAATCAATTTACGAAGATAATTTTTTTAGATTTTCTATTTACAATTGAAAACACGAAGGATAATTTGCAGCCATAATTTGCTTAAATTGTTAAAATTATACTAATAAATTTTATTGAGAAATTTCATACCAGTTTAAATAAGAAAAATTCTATCATTTTTATGTAAACGTCCTGTGTTTCCTTACAAAGTGATTTTAGTCTATCATAAACTAAACTCAAGTCGCAAAATATCTCGAAATCAATTATCATTTTATTCAATTATTTTTGTTCATTTATTTAGACAAATATATTTTTCAAAAGAAAGATTTTAAATTCTAGGTTGGAAAAGGTTTGTCAGCAAGGGCGCCGGCAGCGGGGTGCAAAGGGGTGCACTTGCACCCCCCTGGCTTTTTTTTAAACAGTTAAAGAGATACAGAAAAACAATTTTGTTACAAAAGTTTTTATTAAACATATTTTTTTATTGAACAAACTTGGCAGACATCTAAGCTATATTTTTAAATTTCATTTAATAAAATATAAGTAATATTATATTTTCTATTAGTTATTTAGTTTAACAAAGGTGTATAACACTAACTGACTTCTCAAACCTGTGAAACTTCATCAACACAATAAATACCAATGTTAAGCGTGCACAAACACGTTAGTATACGAAACTACTGTTTGTAGTTATTTGTGTTTCAAAGTCAGTAGCTCTGCCAGCGCCATCAGTACAGTTTCTCGTAGCAAAATTTGCAAGTACAAGAAATTCGTATATATCTTGTTAACAATGAAGAAATGTATCTTGAAAAAATTAACAGATGAAAGTATATGTAATAACAAAACAAAATGTAATAACCGAATATTTTTAATTTTTTTGTGTGTGTGGGGGGGGGGTAGTTTGCTAGAGGGTTGCACCCCCTTTTATATTATTCTGCCGGCGCCCTTGTTTGTTAGGTTGCTATCTAATTTGTACGCAGATTCAAGGCCCGAATGATGGAACCTAAAACCATCAATAAATTGGATACCTTCATTAATTCTTGCCATTTCAATACTATTTAACACTTTATTTCCCATATTTTGCCTTCATTTTCTCATAATTATATTTAAATTAATTCATGGTTTTATTTTCTTAATAAAGTAAATTTTTTGACAAGTTCAATAACTAATATACCTTTCACTTAATCAATGAAAAAGTAAATTTATTTTCAGATGTTTTTTTTTCCTAATTTCCCTTTCTTTAAATTTTTTAATTGTCCAATTTAATAATTTATATTAACAACATATGAAAATGTTCAAATGGTAAAATATTTTATGTAATGGTAATATTTTTCGTAATGTAAATGAGTAAATATTTTATGTAATGGTAAAATTTTGTAGTTACATACTTAAACAGGGCTCTGCCTCGGGTAAAAGTTTGCGCTGTGCCTGTAGCTGTAGTAATTAAACCTTAAAAATATATCTGATATATTTCGATTTGCCTGTTGTGAATTTTGATCAGAAAGATAGTAATTACATAATACCAATTTTTAAAAAATTCCCCTGAAATCCAATTTTTATTTGAAATGTATGATAATTTTCAGTTTTAATATTTTACTTTACTTTATTAGACTTTTGGATGAACCAAAGTTTTACAGAACTATATTAAGAACGTTTTTTAATTAATTGGGCATTCATTTTATTTTTAATGTTATAGTAAACGTATTATTCAAATATTACTTTCAAAATTTGTTCAACTATTTGATAAAATGCCATTGATTTTAAATGTTTCCCTATCTTGCTAGTACCTACCTATTTAGTACCTAGTATGTATTTACCTATAATAAAACAATTTCTCTCGCTTTTATTTGATTATAGCTGTAGTAGGTGGCAGCACTATTTAATTATTACAAACAAACTTTATCTTAAAATTTTTGTCTCTTTCTTCTTCAACATTGCCTACACAACAAAACAATTGTCAATGGGGGAAAAAAAAGAAGTAAATAACATATTAAATTTACAGATCAATTGTGTTCTAAAATATAAACAATGAATCATATGAATGGAAACAATGCAAAGATTGATATGTCTAGAAAGTATGGCCAAAGCGTGCTAGTTTATCGCATTGAAAAGTTTCATTTTAAAGCACAAAATCAAAACAGAAAACAATAACATAACCTGAAATTTGATATTCTGATCGCAAAGATGATACTCTCTTAAAAAAAATCGGCGTCGCTAAGAAAATAAAATTTTCCCTAAATTGTAAGTTTAAATAGTTAACTTCAAGTGTTACTATGGCTGCTGGAGAGGTAAAATTTTCTGCACAATTATTTTTTCCTGTATTATTTAGCAGAATTTTTTTTTTTTTTTCTTGTTTCCCGCTTTTCTATTTAAAATATTTTTGAAATCTTATGCATAAATTTTTCAATCAGTTTTGTTGCATCTGGTACCAACTGTTATATCTGTTTCCTTTACTGAATACAGTTATTTTAGATGTGGAAAATTTAGTAATTGGTTGCATAAAAAGATAATTCCTTAAGATACATTTTCATTGTAAAATAATTTAATTATAAGTGTTCCCAAGTAATCCCTTATCTTTTTTTTTTTAAGTGATTCGTTTTTGCGGAAGTTTTAAATGAAAATATATTACATATATATATATTACATACATAATTTTTTTTATTTATTTATTACTATTTAATACTTTTCTTTTTGTCTTTAACAGGGTACAAATACATTGTCAATGAGAGAGAAAGCTTTGCTTAAGCAACATATAAACAATCATCATGTTTCTGCACATCCAGGCTATGTTCCAGTCTCAGAATTATATTTGCATAAAACTGGCTTGAGGGGAAAAAAGGGCATCATGTTTTATGCATTGGTTGTTTTACTATTTACAATTGCTCTTATAAATTTAGCTGTGAGTATGTCAATTGATATTGTATCTTGTTAAGTATTATTTATATACATAGAGAGAGTGATTTTTTTTTTAATGTCTGTCTACACTTATGAAGATATAAGTAACATATCTATATAAATTTGCGAGCATGTAAAAGTCTTGGCCTAGGGTTAAAAGATGTTATCAATAGACCAAATACTGCACCTATTGTAATTGTTTTATAAACATTTATAAAGCTTTTGATAGACCAAGGGCCATATTAAGCGTACGTGGGGCTCTAGGCCATTCAATCTTTTGGGGCTCTCAGATTAAATTTTTTTCTTGTATATTTTTTATTTATTCAAATATCAAAGTATTTATATATCTTTTCATTTAAGAAAGCATATTTAAAAGAAAAATAAATAATAATAAATTAAATTTTACTTTATTTTATTAAATTAGAGCTAAAAAATAATCATAACATTTTGAAAAAATATGAAAAATCATTGCTTTTCTCAATTTTTTAAAATTTATTTTCAAAAAATCCCTTTTAAGGGGGGCCCTAATCATTGGGGGCACCAGGCCATGGCCTAATGGGTAATGCAGCCCTGGATAGACCCTAATGTTTTCTTACAATGAATCGAAGAAACAAATTCTGTTCGATTTCTAATTTATTTTTGAATAAAATTATTATGTTAATGTAAAAAAAATAATAAAAGTATTCATGCCCTCCTACTATTACAAAATTTCCATAGTTTCAGAAAAAAATTTCCTAGTCATTGAAAATGTAATTTATTAATTTTTTAAAAAAATTCGAATTGAAAGAATTTTGTCAACCACTACCTAAATAATATAAATAGGCTTATAAATTGTCAAATATACAAACTACGATTCAAATTTACAAACCGCCATATTAAGTTCCAATAAAAGTTTTATAAACATTCTATTTGCTTTTAAAAAAATCTCTGCTTTTGTGCACTGCCACTTTTGTGAAAATTAATTTGTAAACATTCCAAATGTTGCAGGATATTTTTGTGCAACATAATTTATATTTTTTTCTGGAATTTTTGTTTTTTTTGGTCAACCATGTTACACTATGATGCTTTAGAATGTTATGGTCTAATATCTGTGAATGTAAAAGGCTTTTGGTTTTATTATAACTCTGGTGGGTAATTAGATTAACTGACATACCTGTACTTAACAAATACGTTAAAAGCTAAATTATTTCATTTATTTGATAAAAATTTCATTTTTTATCTGTTTTAATTTAATTAAATGTCACTCTTAAATTAAATATGTGCTACATTTTCTGATTTTCAGAAAAATCTTCAAATATTGGTATATTTAGTCTTAGAGCTAACTGCAGTTCGTTTGGAAAGTTTGAAGAGAATTATGTCGAAAGTTTTTTTTTTTTTTTTTTCAAGATATGCTTAAGATCTTTTTTTCGAGGTTATATTATGTTTGTCTTAGAAAATATTTTTTTTTTTACATTCCTGGCCAAGTACATTCTCTGGCTGTAAGGTCATAAAAGATGGCAGCCACTAAATAATTAATTAAACTATTCATATCTATGTTTATCCTTGAGATTGAGTTCCTTAAAATTTAAATAATTATGCTATTGTAATTATTTATAAATTGAGTATCAATATTTAGCGGTTAAAAAAAGCTAAAATTCTAAGCCTAAAGAATCAGATATAGTGAGCAGTACATAAATACTTATGAACTGTTTTTTAGGCTCAAAATTTATTATATTTTGTTTAAGATAGGGGAATTTTCTTTTAATATGCAATCAGAACATTCTTAAAATCCACCTATTTAAATCAGAATGCTATAATTACTATTTGCAATGTGCTAAAATACAAATCATAATATATTTAATATTTTATTCTTTGTATCTTGGAAGACCCTATAAATATTTAATAAAAATAAATAAATTGCACAGAAAAAACTTCATAACATAATTTACTTATAGGTCATAGTTGTACTTTTGAGTGTCCTTCGTATTGGATATGGAATGGAAAGTATGGAATTTATCAGATATGGTAAACTCTTACGATTTTTAAATCATGCTGACATGGGAACAATTACCCCAGACACTGGAGTGATAGGAGGTTTCTCTGATAGCGACTTACCTATAATTGGAGATAATAAACCAGTAAGTATGTTTGTCGGCTATCTGTAGAAAAATGTAAATATGCTGCATCCTCTGGTGTGTTGGAAAATCATAACCACATAGTGTTGGAAAACCATAACCATCCATGCAGATTCCATCATAAGCGTATGTGGTTTTTCAATCACTTTTTCAGTAATTATTGCCATGGGTTTCCACATAGTTTTAAAAATCGGAATGTTTTTAATATGCAGTTCTGATATGCGAATTTCGAAGTCTAGTTATTTTTCATGTGCTTTGTGTCCACTTCATCGTTTATCCAAGTGATTTTTCGATTGTGTTTTCGGCAGTTATTGTCAAATTTCTACATATTTGCTTAAATCTCTATATTTTAAATACCATATTGTTATGACTTCCAAGTTTCAAATTGCTCGTTTTAATAATCACTTTTAATGTGCTTTATTTGTGCTGATTTCATCCTTTCAACAAGCTATTTTTTTTTTTTTTTTGCAGTTATTGCTTCGCGTTTGAAAATCCCAATATTTTTAATACAATACTTTGAAAAGCTTTATTTGTGCCGATTTTGTCAATCAAAGTTATTTTTCAATACATTTTTTAGCAGTTGTTATGCATTTCCTCCTGGTATTGAAAATCCGGATATTTGCAATATATACAATATTTGCAGGTTTCGAATCACATATTTTAATGCTTGCTTTATTTATCAGTCAACAAGTCTAAATACTTAAGACCTGTTTACACGGTCCAAGTTCTTGAGTCTGAGAAATTGGAGGGATTTCTCTGTCCAAGAAATTGGATGATTCGTCAACACTATCCAAGTTCTTGAATGTCACTCATTGGTCGTATGAAAAACTTGCTCAACACGTTGTTCGTGATCAGCAATATAAAATAATAATTACATGAGTTTAAAATTACTAAATAAATTCAAATAAAATCATAATAACACAAATTAACCTTAATAGATTAATTTATTTGGACTAAAATATATGAAAACAGACAACAAAAGGACATAATCTGATGCCTGCTTGTTGACATCACAAAACCTAAGACGCTGATTGGTTAAGGGATAAAAAACTTGGATGGAAAGTAGAACATGCTCTACTATCGTCCAAGGACTTGGATCAAGTACTTGGATGGTCGTTTACAAGATCCAAGCTCAAAGCCAAACAAGTTTCCATCAATATCAATCTATCTTCATCCAAGAACTTGGATCGTCTAAACAGGTCTTTAGTTACTTAGTCTACTTCATTGGTCAACCTGCTGTACAAGTGGTTCTTTTCACTAATAAAGGTTGTGCACCCCTGATAAATTATTGAAATATAAAATTTTATTTGTAATATTTTTGGAAGTATAACTTTTTAAGAAACAAAACACAAGTGGTAGTTAAATCTCTTAATTTTTTCTCAAAAAGTATTTCCACAAATTTCTTTCAGTTTTGATAATATTCTTTCAAATCAGATAATTATTCTGTAGTTTAACAAAATGTAAAATTCCTGTTTAATTTGGGAAATTCGGTATCATTTTCTTTTACTTGATTTTCTAGTGAAAAAAAACCCTGTAGTGGTCCTGTCTTTGTGACCCACTGTTCCATAGTAGAGGTTATTTATTTTTTCTTGAAATTCTGGCTGATTAAGATCTAATTTTTTTAAAGAGAAAATGTACATTTTGTATTTTAAAATTATATAGTTTTAAGTTATTATGTTTTCTTTGTTTAATAGATTTTTTTTCTTCAGATAATTTTCCGAACTGGACCCAGAATGAATACTGGAAAGTCTGGACCCAGTCTTGAAATTCATCATGACCATACAATTATCTCTGGTGTTGAAGAGTTCTTAATTCAAAGCCCTACCTCAGGAAAAAAGATTTTTTCTACTGATTATAATGATTTCAAGTTACCTACAGGTGTCTCTCACTTAAGTGTTAAGGAAGCACATGTGTCCAGGGTAAAAAAAACTTTTTAAAGCTTTTATTTCAATTTCAGAGATATGTCAAAAAATTTTATTAATTCTATGTGGCTCAAACTTTAAATTCTTCTACTTTCAGATATTTTATTATTATTTTTTTTCCTTATCATGGCATAGTATTTTCTAGCTCTTTATTATTTGAACCTTAATTCTGAAGTGGTCTCAGTGAAAAATATGTTTGTGCGAAAAAATGACTTTTTATATCTCTTTTGATAGTTAAAAATATCATCCACTTTTAATTAATTAAAACATTTAAGTTCCATTGTATGAACTATTAAGATAACATTTAAGTTTGTGAAAATCATTTTATTCAATCAAAAGTTATTAAGGGGGCTCCACTTTTTTATGCCCTATGATTTTGGTACAAAATATTTATATATTTTACATTCATTCCTTAAAGACTTCTTAAATGTTAGCCCACATTATTTGCATCCTTAATTTTTTAGTTGCATCCTTTTTTATTACACAATTGAAAGAGTAAAAAATGTAACATTGTGATACAATGAATATTCTATTTAAAAAATAATAAAATTGTGCATTTATTTTCTTTAAATAGGATACTAATTATATCTTATAATTAAGAACTGTATGTTTACAGATTTTTGCACTCTTTTGTCCATTTTCCTCTGAAAATGTCATTTGTTTAGAATCTTACTTTATCAATGAATGCTATTTCAAAGGGAACACTTCTCATTTAAGGTAATGAGACGTAATTGGATATTGAAGGTCATGTTCTTAAATATTTGGGTGAAAAATATAAAGTTCATAACCATTAAAATTTTACATATTTTTTTGTGCAGTTTCTTACTCTGATTTTTTTTTAATTATTATTTTGTGAATAGTCATATTACTTTTAATTAAACATATTCAAATAAATCAAATAATTGTCGCTGGCGGCGGTCAGTGTGCGGGTGGGTGACCACTTGGATCAGTCTGCATAGGGACCGAGGGTGTGCGGCATTGGTCCTCGTTAAACTGTGCTACCGTAAAGTGCTCGACTTCGCGTGCAGGTCGTTGGGCTACCAAAGCGGGGGTGCCATCCCCTGTGCAGAGGATCAAAATTGTGATGGCATGTCTTCGGATCATCCTCAAGGATGTTTCCCAGACCGTCGTCAATAGCCCATTGTGCAGCTCTAGTGCGTCGTAAATGAACTACAACAACAAGTTAACATTATAGCATTTAACTGAAAAATGCTGTTTTATTGAATTGTTATATTAAATAATTCTTTTTATTTCTAACTTTATGAATAATTCTAATTAGTGCTTCTAACTTCTTTCTTTCTTACGGACAACCCTCGTAGGCAGACTATTTTTTTTTTGGTCCCAATAGTATCTGTTTAACTGAGGTTTCACTGTATATGCATAATATATTTCTTCATTCCTTTCACCTTGTGCAGTAATCTACAATGTCATTAATGTATCATTATCACGCCGCAAAGTGATAGTAAAAAAAATTTTACATTGATGTACTAAACAGGGAAACTGCTGAGATATGATCAAGCAAGGAAAATCATCCTGCTTTATTAGGCATTATTTGTAAAATGAACAAATATAGCTACACCTATCACATCAAAAACATATTATATTAACAAATTAAAATATTAAGCATCTTTTTTACCGAGGCGAAGACAATTTCTTTATAGGTATTGATTTTTATACAGCGATTTTGTAGCCTTTTCAGCAGTCAGGCTGAGAGACCATTGGATATCCAAAAACCTCGCAGTCCTACCGCTGAGAAGTTAACATTTCCAGTGAGTGCATAGTTGCTAATGGACAATTGGGAGCATGGGAAGAGGTCTAAAATTTCGTGAATTATCAATAGATAATATAGCCACAAATAATACCAACCCCGAGTTATAAATGAAATTTTGAAAAATTTAAAAGCTATGAAATATGTAATGCCTATATAATGACACCGTAATCATATTTTAACGAAATGCGGAATATATGAGTGACTTTGAATAATTTAACTAAAAATAGAATATTAAATAAATATTTATGCACCTTGAGTGTAACCGCAGTCTTATTATGACATAGCATGAAACTGTAGCATCAAAAATAGTGATTGCTTTGATTCTTAACTCTTTCAAGTTTAATGTTGTTGTTTAGTTGTTGTTGTAACTTTACTTGTACTTGATATAACTTTGATAATCTTAAGATTTATCTTCTTTCTGACACCAATGCCAACAAGCTAATCTTGAGCTGAAACAAAATAATGATAATTTTATAGATATAGACAGTAAACATTTTTGTTGCAAATGAAGTAGAAAACAAAATACTCCCCTGTAGTGTATTATATGCAAAACCAACTTAAATAAAGAGTGTTGATGGGTGTATTATGCAGAATAAGGATTTGAAACAAAAATCAGCATTTTTAAGAAATCTGAATTATACAATTTTATATTTGATTTTTTTTTTTTCTAAATTGATTTGTTTTGATTTTTATATGTTGTTTTTTATATTTTACTTTTAATTAAAAAAAACTGCTCAATATCTAATGGCAGAAAAAATACATATACTCAATACATTAGGAGTCAATCAACAGAATTGAAGAAAGAAATAGCTAGAATTTTTACCTAGCGTTCCACACCAAAGCTTGCATTTTGGAATTTTGAAGAATAAAACTTTAGCAAAATCTTTTCTTAATTTTTAAGCAAAAAATCGTACATTGAAAGGAAATATTTATAAGTGGTTATATTTATAAGTGGTCTATTCCACAATAAACCATAAATCACCACTCGAAAATATTTATCCACTCTCAGAAGCAAGTTGGCATCACTGATATTACATTATTTTTAAATAAATTTCTTGTTGTGAAGGAGGAAAGTTCTAAGTATATGTTGCATACATAATAGAAAATAACTTCTTTTTCTTGCTTTGAAAACAAACATCATTTAAAAGGCTTACATACATGAACTTTCTATTAGTAGTATACACATTAGGTTTATGTAATGTAGCATTTTGTTTTTATCTGTTTATGAAGCTATAATAGAATTTTGTTTTTGTCTTAGTAAATTATTTTTTTCCAGATTGTGAGTAAGAAAAATGAGTCACTAGAGATATCATCTCCTTATCAAGTAATATTAAAGGGTAATGAAGGTCTCACTATGGCAGGGAAAGAAATTGTTTGGGTTACTGGAGTTGATCTTTATCTCAAAAGTGTTGTAAGTTTTTTTTAAATATCTAAATCAATTGATAAAATATGATATTTTACTTTAATTAGTCAAAATTTTTGCTAAATATTTAAATACAATTATATAAAATTAAGGTAATAAAATTATAGTTAATAATTTAACTACACTCATGTCCTAAAGCTAAGGAACAAACAAATTTTTGTCTACAACCATTTTCACTAACATTTGAGGTTAGTGCAAAATATTTTTTCCAGTAGTAGTGAACTAAAGCAAAAGCTTTTAAAATAGATTGAATTTTAATAAAACTTTAATCAAATTTTTAGAAAGTAACCATTCTTCTATCTGACTTTTTATTTATTTTAATTATTAATATTAATGATGGATAAAATTCTTATAAATTCTAATTTATTAAAAGATTTATATTTTGCCTTTGCCATTACTGCATGCTACTCAAGAAATGCCAAACTAAGCTGTATAATATTTTATATGAATGCATGATTGATAGGATAGTTCTCTTTTTAACATTTTTTTTAAATTGTTCAATAAAATCTTTTTTTTTTATCATACTTTAAAATTAATCTTCTTACTTTATGGATATTCAAGTTTTTGCAGATTTTAGCTCATTTTTATATAAATGAGCGATTTCTGTCACTGTCGTATATATTACTTATTTCTTTCTAATATTCATGTGACATTATCCAGCTAAATTGTTAGGAATTGATAATTTTTCAATTTTAAATACTTTTAGAATCAAAGTATAATTCTTGACGGTGCAGATGGTGTTATGGTTTCTGCTGGGAAATTACCATTTGCTGCAGAAACCCAAGATAGTGCTCCTCGCTGGTACAAACTTTGTGTGTGTATGCCTAGTGGCCGTGTTTTTCGAATTCCTGTCCGTGAACAAGGCTATGGTTGTAATGATGTAAGATTTCCAGAAAGCATAAACCCATGTTCTTAACTAGCTTGATCAATTCTTATTGTGAAGCCGCTTGTATATTTATTAAATCTCATCTACATTTACACAAATTTAGCATTTATTTCTAAAAACGTAATTGATTTACAGTATTAGCTTTGTTTTTAAATGTTTTTTACTCAGACTTAATTGACACTATACTCGTCGAACTTTTTAAGGAATTATTAGTGAATTGTTCTGAGTGTAAATTAGTAATTATCAATTAATTGTCTTTTTCTTTTCATTTCTTTATATTCTTTCTTTATTGGTTTTACTCTGCTAACACAGAGATATTCATAGCCTTAATATGAATTGTGTTGTTTTTCACTTATTTAACGACAATAGCTGATGCATTCATTCTCATTTGTATGTAATTTTGTAAAAGGACAGAAACATCTTGTATTTAAGTTAAAAACTATGCGACTACTTACTAGTAAAAAAAAAAACGTTTAGCTCAAGTTATGTCATTGTTAGAGATTAGAAAATAAAAAAATTTAATGTCATAATTAAGCCTAGGATAATTTTTCAGAATCCCAAAATATTCAAACTTGTTATGTATCTTCAAAATAAACTTTTAGATTAATATCTTCACAATAAATTTAAATAATTCACTATTTCAGAAGTAATTATTTAGTTGTTTTTTTACTGCAGTACATAACTCTTTATCTGAAATTCATAACTCCTTATCTGAAAAATTAAGAAACTAGATCAAAGTTTTCATAATTTTTCTGCCATCTTTGAAAAAGCAGATATTTTCAAGTTACTTTTAAAAGGCATTATTTCCCTACCTTTTTTTTAAAAAAAAAAATTTCTATTTTCTTACTGTGTTGTAAATTAAATACCTAAAGTGTTGTTTTTCTTTCATATTACCAACATAAATTAGCACCCCATCCCCCTCTTGTTTTGAGTTTTTTTTTAACAATTCAATGAAATGGGTGATTAGACATAATCACTTTGACTCTTATCTCAAACTGTTGATCTTGAAGGAATATTTTGACTTTCACATGCACTGTGAGTCAAATGCACTTTAGTAAAGGCTGGTTCCATTCCACCTAAGTTGCTTTTATTAATTTTTTGCCATCACACATTGCATCACAGTACTTGTGTTAAAGTAGATTTGTTACATAAAATCGGAATACCTTGTTTGCCTTTTACAATTTTTTTATATTTGAATATCACCTTCATGTGTTTTATCCATTCTCTTTTCACAAAATCAAAATTTAAAATATTTTCTCATTTTAATTTTGTATCAGCAGAAAGAAAGCAATTATAAGTATTAAAAATCAAAATTTTAAAAGAAATAAATGCTAACTCTTTTAAAAAAACATTCAATGAATAATTTTTCAATGCTATTTATAAAAACAAAATCTTAAAACATAATTATCTGATTTTTGAATCTCCAAATGTGATGACTTTCCTGCTAAACATTGCTCTGAACCAAAATCTAAGATGCTTGCAAAATGTTAATGAACTGAATTCAGCAAATAATGTCATAAAAGTTTTCTAAAACTATAAAACCAAAAAATTTTACACTGAACTTGAAATAAAAAGAAAAGCTAAGATTTTAATGATAAATAATTTACTTGTTACTAAAAACAACAAGGTATTTGAGTGATAAAACTTCATACTGAAAAAAATCTGTAATTAGTTATTCAGCTATCTGTTGCTTTTTAAATCATGTTTATTGCTATGAAACAATAATAATTAAAAATCTAATCATTTTTTTTTAATTTTTAAAATGCTAGATTTAGCATAGGCTTAGAATAATTTTTAGAAGAAAATATTATCATGGTAGTATCATTGCATTATGATATCAGAAATAGTAGAAGTAAAAATTATTGAAAATGTTTCTGACCCAAAAGTAAATACATTAAACTGCATGTCTGTTTTGATAATTAAAATGTCAGTGCATTAAAATAAGTCGGGTTTTTTTTGCCATTAAATATTACTTGTAAATTGTAATTTGAAATCTAACTTGTAATGGTAGCAAGTACTTAATGCATGTGCCATTCTATATTTCTCCTCTTGTTGGGTGCATATTAAATTTTCTGAAATACTGACCTTCCCTACCCGCCTACTGTACACCATTCCATGATGCTTTAAAATCGCAAGTTAAACTTCTCAGGTTTCTCACCTCTAGTATTGTGAAAAATTTTGTCTGTGCATACCTTCAAATTGAGTTAACTTCTCATATTCAAGTATACTTAAATGGATTTATCACCTACTCAGCCACACTCCACATTAAATCCATAGGAGCTTTTTTCCCATTTATAAATTTAAGCACAAATAAAAAATTTTTATGAATTTAATTATGTGTTTTAACGCTTTTCTTGTGAAGTACGAATTTGGTTCATTGTATTGATTTATAGGAATTTATATTTATTAAGCTCATTGCTATTTTTAATTTTTATCAAATAGGTATTATCTGAGATGCTTTAATATGGGATGATTATCTTTATTAAAAAAATACAAGCATCAAAGATTATATAAAAGCATATTCTTTCACATGATTTTGGTATTTGATCGTTTTCTTTGTACCTGATGGTCTTCAACCATTTTATGCTCAATAATAAAATGTTTTTTTTTTTTTTTTACCATTAGAGAAAATCGATTGACATGTCAAAAAAAAACTGCTTCCCCTTCCCTTACAGTTCAATTTTGAACTATTGTTATAGGTCATTTTATTTCACTTTATGGAAGAGAATTGTATGATATTTTTTTCAGAAAAGTATTGAAATAAAACTGATACAATTGTGATCTGAATTGAAAATACATATGCTACAACTTTTATGTTTAAATTAAAGTTTTTATGATTGCTTATAAGATATATTGTGTATTAAAAAGGTAAGACTCTATAGAGTAAGATTTATTAATTTCATTTCAATTTCACATTTAAAAGACTCAAAACTGTGTAATAAAAAAGCTGCATTGTTTAGATATAAATGTTAATCTTAGCGTTAAGCAATAAATTTTATATTTTAACAAAATTTAGATATTTATAAAACAAATATGTTTCATAAATAATAGCTAACATGGTTGTATTATATTTTAAATGTTTCTCTAATCGTACTGACTATTTTATATTTGTTTATTTTAGTATTTTTAAGTGTTTTTCACAATTATTGCTGCCTTTCTCTTTTATAAATTTTGTATTTTACCTTTCTTTACAAAACAAATAGATCATATTATAAATTCAGGCAAATCTGTTTTGCGCAATTTTGTTTGTTTTGTTTTGTGCTATTTTCTCATATTTATAAATTTTAAAAAACTTAGCTAGATATAGGTTTCATGAAGTCTTTGACTATTGGTAATATAGCCTGTTGTCTGCAGTTTAAACAAGTTTTAGGTATTGAGTAAATTAACAGTATCATTAAATTGTGTAATTCCAGAAATTTCGAAAAATTCGAAAAGCTTTGCTATTTTTTCAAAGCGTAGCAGTTTGGGATTTTTGAGGTCCTTTGCATATCTCTAAAGCTTACAAAAGATTTTGACACTGCTTGAGTCAAAACTAGCGACATCGGTTGATTAAAACCAAAATTGAACCTCTAATACTGTATATAATTAATTTCACTGGTTAAACGGTAAAAAAACGGGATGCACTCCTCCATAAAAGAATAAAAACAAATGCCCACGGGATGAGCAGCCAGAGAGTTAATACTGGCTCTAATTATTGTCTGACTCTTCATTTAATGCTTGAAAAAATTTAATAAAGTCAATTTTGCATTTTTTTCATATTGTACTTTAAATCAAAGTTATTTTCTATCAGAGTTTCCAAGAAAATGCGCTAATTTTGAGTTTTAAAATATAGGGACTGTTAAGGAATCGTAGAGCAATAATTAAGCCCTTTTTAACATAAAAAAATCTTGTCTTTTGTGTAATAAAATAATGTTGTGTTGTTACAATATATACCCTTCTGTTCCTGTAAAAATGTATGTGACATTTTCTTTTTAATCTGCAGTCTTCCTTCACTGTTTTATTACAAATAAGTGTTATTGTAGATATAAATTTATAGCTGTTAATTGTAAATGTATTTTTTGGGTTGAAATGTGATATATTTTAATTTAAGTTGCTTTTTTTTAAATATTTTTCTCTATTTAATGGTATTTAAGATTTTGATATGTTTGCAATTGTTAAAATTTTCTTATTTTTTAGTGATTGAATTAGAAATTCAGTTTGGGGAAATAACTAAATGCTTCTGAATAGAAAACTGGATTTTCTAGGTGTTTTTCAAAAGCAATTTTCAGCAATAAAAAAAAATTACACACTCTTTAAGCTCAATAGTTTTAAAGACAAAAAATATCTTTTTACAATAGTATAGTAAAAAATAGCACTTGGTCAATTTTAAAATATATATTTCATTACAATCATCAATTATTTATGTCAGTGTGTGTTTTATTTATCAACAGCAATAAACAATCTCCCCCCGCACAATGACTTTACAGCAGTAAATGCTTATCTCTGCTTTTTATGTAAAGGTTTCGACTGATTTACACCTATTGACTCTTTGCAGTCGTATTTTACTGATACTTAATAATAACTGAGAACAACCATTTAACTGCAAATGAATAATTTTTTAAATTTTGTTTTCTAATTGGCTTTGAATCATGCTTATTAACAAACTGTCCTATTTTTTATTTAAATTATCTAAATTAAATAGGGTAATAAAATGTTTTTTAAATTAGGAATCCATTTTTAAAAAAAACTAATAGAAAAACTTCAGAAAATATTTGTTTTGTTTTTTCTTTGTGTGATTAGACCAGTTTTATTTATTTATTTATTTTTGAGGGGAAGATTTGGGAATTTGAAGCATTATTTCATACAGATTCCATTCCTTGGTTTTCTTCTGCCTCTTAGCCTTTAATTTTTTACAAAGCCATTCTTTACTTCTGGAATAATTTTAAATTATAACAAATTCATGTATGCAACTGCCCTTTCAAATTTTAATAATTTCTTAACGCTGTGTTTACCTTGAATTTTGTATGATGTCTAATGAGCAATATATATCATGCTTAATGCAATGTTTAGTGCAATATATCAAATGTTTAGTGCAATATGTCATGTCTTTCATATGCACTAGAAAATTCTGATTTTTAACTCTTTAACTGTGATCGATGAACTAGTTCAAAGTAGAATCTGGATGCTTTCCTGCACATCTGACTAATTATCATTTAATTCAAATTTCAGTCATTTCTAGCAAATTTATTTGAATAGATTGTCAGTTAAAGGGTTAAAATATTTATTTATGAATGTACTTAGTTGCCAAATTTATAACTGTTAAATGTAATTTGTGTGTTTTATTTTTGTTAGAATACTGTTTAATACTGTTTATTGGTTTAACATTTGTGATATTAAAAATAATTTTAGAAATGTGTTAGCTTTTTATTTGGTAGTGAATATTTAAGAAGACTAAAATAAAATACCCATTTAACCAGAATTCAACCTGCAATTAAACTGCACACAATACCTCCTTATTTAAAACTTTTCGATGTAAAAGGATTTATTTGTCCATGTATACTCGCTAATTGTTTCTAAATGTATGTGTCTTTAAATAAATTGCATTTGTATTGAAAGTATTATCAAACACAAAATAGTAGCTTATTATCAAATTTTTAGATTCCTTTAAAAATAATACCCTTCTTCATATTTGGATTTTGCCCCTAAAAGTAACTTTTTCCAGTTGATTTCTGTGTTTTATCTTTCGAGTATTCTTATTATTAATTTATTTTTTAACTCTAAAAACCTCAAGATTAATATAATGTTATGCATTTATTTTGGCGTTTTATTGACCAAACTTGCTTGGTGTCTTGCTTGACCAAGGAAATTAATTATTCAGTTTCTAAATGTGAAACTGATAAATTAAAATGAAAAGGATACTGTTCTGTCTGCCAACATATTATTACCTGAGGTGTATTACACATTTTTCCTGCTTTGCAGAAATACAAGTTAATTTGAAGAAAAAAAACTATTCAATACCACCCAAAAGACTAGTAGCTTGGTAAATCACCTTTTATAGTGAGCTTTTAAATTCTATTTCTTCCATGATTTGAGATTTTAAATTTATTAACATTTCATCTTTTAATATACCCGTGACTGATGTTCTCTTATTTATAGAATGTTGTTCAAAAAAATCTATTATGTTGAAAAGCCTTAAATTATTTTTTTAATTTTAAAATTCAAATTTTAATTTTTATCTGTATGGTAAAGAACTTGGAAATTACTCTCATATTTGTTGAATTTTGTACTTTTCGAATGAATATGTGTCAAAAATCAAGTTGGATTTATTGAATTTTCTCTTCATTGCCATTTAACTGTGTTTTACTATAATCTCTTTTATTAATATTTTTGCTTTGTATTTACCTTTTTATTTTCCAGTTTAGATTGCTAGTTGTTAAGATTTAGATCCTATATTTCCAATGTGGATGCTAACATCCCCCAGGAAACGTTGAAAACTCCAAAAGGGCATTAAGACTTTCAAGAGAATTTATAAAACTTACAGTAAAAAACTATTTTAAGTATTGAGTACTCATAAAAATATATTTTCGTTTGATTTGTATTGAAAAATCAATACATATTTAATTTTGCATGCATTAAATGTTAGGAGCAATATTAATGTGGCAATTTATTGAGAAAAGAATTATGAATCAATTATAGTGAAAATAACACCTTGATTGCTGTTCTATACAAAAACTTTTAAAACTAAAGAGTTCAATGAATTTTTTATTTTGTAAAAAATTATTTGGATATTTTTTTTCATTTATTTTGAACATTATGTTACAATAGTTATGGATTTCTAAAATGACCTGTTGAAAAGTTATTTTATCCTCCGCATAAAAGTTCACAGTAAATAAGTATTTACCTTTGTTATGTATAGTATCCTTTTCTAATTATAATGAAACAATGAGTCTTGTTCATCCTTACATCATTAGAAAAAGCGTCTGATACAAGGACTATATAGAAAGAATTTATAAATATATCTTTTGAGAAATATCAGAATTGCCAATTGAATTTTAATTGCCAATGCCCGCCACCAGGGCTGATCCGAGGTGTAAGCGGCTATGTAATGGCGTCGAATGAAGGGGCCACCAAACTGGTATAACTACATTTAAAAAAAGTTTTTACGATCTTATTTTTTCCTTTCTAAAAGCTTTTTTCTCTCACTTGCTTGTTGAAAATAACATTGAAAATGCACTTATTTTCCTAACACTTTTTTTTAATGGTGATCACTTGGGTCTATTTCCCATTGGCCTCAGAATTGGTACTCTCTTATTGTTACCCAGTGGGCACCTGTGACTAAGCCAAGGCGGTGGAGTAGTATAGCCCACGTCATGCAACCGCAAACCAGTTTATAGGGCGATTTACATTCACACACAGATGAAAGGACATCCATGTCTATGGTGGGATTCGAACTCACAACCACTGGCCTGTAGTCCAGTAAAATAAACACTGGACCTGTGATCAGCCTGAAATAAAATTTTAAAATATGTCTAATATTTTGGCAACCAATAAACCCTACCAACCGTACCTACTTCCTTGTTTTATCTCTTTTCGTCAGTGCCGATGACATCTTGCCCTGTGATAATTTGCGATCTGCAAATACAGATGACGGTTGACTGTTGAGTTAAGTACAGATAACTATTGAGTTTCCTTCAAGAAAACTCATTTGGGCGGGAAGAAATCGAAATTTCCTTTAGTAATTCCACCTCTTACAATGTTCTAAGAAAAATCTGCTTTGTAAAGGCTGACACTTTTTCTGTAAAAAAAATTTATAAATAAATAAATAGAAAGCTGTAAAGATTGGTGCAACATTGGGCTATTCACAAAAATTATTGATGCAAAATGTATAAGAAAAATGAACTGACAAAAAGTTGTTTCTGATTTGTCAGAAAAATTAACAAATTACTATGTTGGAAGATGTGAATAACAGACATACCTTGAATTTTCTGGTACACAGTGCTTTTTTAAAAAGCATCCATCAGAAACTTATATTAGTTTCTCAAATTATAATTGTCCATCAGCAATTACAGATTCAAGTTACTCTTACATTCATCCTTAAAGTAAGTACGAAATTTATTCCTTTTCTTCAGATATTGTAATATTAATTTAAATGTCTTATAATCATTTTGTTTTATTTTATTAGTACATTATTTTTTAAATGCTTAAATTTTAGTTTAAAAAAATTGAAAAAGCATATATATATATATATATTTAATTAATATAAAATAATGTGAACTTGTAAGATTAGTATTGATTTTTCTTTCTTCGAAATTCTCCATTCTATTGAATTTTCTTTTACTCTTTGGGTAATTTAAAATATTTCCAAATTAAATTAAAATCATTAATTATTTTTAATTTTATCCTCTAAATTTGTTAAAAACAAACTTTTATGACTTTTAAAATGACTTGTTAAAACAGATTTTTTTTATGAGTCCAGAGGGACGCATATTAACTTTTCTTATGTATTCCAGACACTGGCGTCGGAACCATAGGGGTCCGAAGGGTCCGGAACCCCCCCAATAATTGGGAAGCCAGGGTTCATTATTTTGAGAAAATATTTCCGTTTTGTTTCCATAACTTTTTATTTCTCTCTCTCTTATTTTTACAAAGCACAACTTATTATATTATATTATTAAAAGAAAATTAGTAAAAAATAAAATACACACAGAAAAATGCACTGTCTGAAAAAATAAAACAGGTGTTTAGAGAACTACAAGAAATGTCACAGCCACCCTTTCCTTCAATAAGCAATAAAACACTCTTCCCACCATTCCTTCTCACTGTTAACTGATAAAGACGATTCCCCCTCAACATAACACACATAGTCATTTGATACCCAAAAATAGCCGCCTTAGTTTAGGATACGGGAAAATGGTTAGCATTTTTAACTTATCTTTATCGTATTTATGGCCCTGGGCTCTTTTGTCCTCTTTTTTAAAATGTCAAATATCAACAGACCCCTACCTATTCATAAATTGTCTCAAACAGGCAATTATCTAGAATTTCTAGGGGGGATTTCAGTAGGGGGAGATTCTTGTAGANTGATTAGTTTTTTTGGGAGATTTAATAATATTAAGTATAAATTTTTTAGTTTCATTGTTATTATTACCCAGCTACAAGCTTGTCTGGCCATTGAAAAAGATTTTGTGAAATAGTAGTATAATAATACTCAAGGTAATAAAATTTTTCTAAAATATAAGCTACTTCATTGAAACTTGAAAGCATCATAGCTGAAATAACATTTCTTATATGCAAAAGTTTAAATCATTGTTTTGCCATGGTCGGTAAAATAAATTAAGGTTTAGCTTTTAAAATTGAGATTTATGAGAATTTCACACATATATAAGTAACATAACTTTTGCATAAACATAAATATTGCAACCGCTAGAGAAATTTTTTCACCACGGCTTTACAAGTTAGCACAGTAATTACTAATTTTAAAGTTTCAATTATTGCATGCCAAGATTTATAAGAAAAATGAAATTAATAGTTTTCAGAAATCATTTTCAAAATATAACTATAACTACTTTCTCAATTTGAAATATTTTATCTTTTATTGCTGCTAATTAGGACATAACTGTTTAATGAGTTTGAAGACATTATAGGCTAAACTTTATTTATCCTCTAATGAAATTTTAAAAATATTACCTTCATTTCGAAAAGTCTTTTAAAGAATTAATTAAATAGATATAAGCACTAAGAAATAGCACTTAATTGTCATAAATCTCTAACAGTTTGAATAAGAATTTTAATTTACCATAAATAGTAGTTGCGGCATTTCACCAGGAATTAGCTAAGTTTTTTTTGATATTTTTTTTTATTTTTATTTTTTTTTACCTATGCTGTTAGAGATTTTGAATATCTAACAGCATAATATTCACACTCGGTCGATGCATGTATTTATATATCGATGTATGTATAGGTGGATGTATGGGTGGATGCTATTCAATGAAAATAGCTGTTTATAATCATATGATATATGTCATACTTGGGACAGAAACTGAAAAAGGTTTGAAGCGTAAACTATATTAACTTTCAATTTTATTACACAGATGGGCATCCAGTTTTAACAAATTTACACTATATTATGTTTTAAAGTTTAATTATTATTTTTTGTCCCCTGGCAAGTGTGATATAACAAGGCTTCCTATTATTAGTATTAATTTCACTTTATGTTGCAGTTTTAGGTTTTGTTCCGTAATGATCACTTTTTATTTTTTGCTTACCATAATAATTTTTTTTTAAAAATGCTTACTTATTTTCTTAAATGCTTTGTTTGTTTATGGATATATTTAATTCTTTATAAATTTTATATTAGGTTAAAAGTTGTCTGAATGCTTTCTTACACGAGAAATATTTTCTAAATGTTTACTAAATTAAGTGCAATGTCGCTTTTACTTGATATTAATTTACCTCATCCCAGGAATTAAATGGATTTTAATATTTTTTTTCCTGCAGTTTAGTTAGGTTGATTTAAATTTTTTTCTTTTGTTACAACATGGAAAATTTTTCTTAAATATTTTTTGCTTAAAAGTATTTTACTACTTCTTTCGATGTCAAATTGCACCGTCTCTATAAAATAAACATAATTTTGAAATGTCAATTAGCATCACATTGAATGATTGCTTATCCTAAGGCAGTATTTTTCATTCTTACTAGTATCAGTATTTTCCTCATATACCTTATTGCAATACTTTTTTGGAAAAAAATGTCATATTTTTAAGACAGTTTACACAAAAATTATATCAGAATTTTTTTTATTTTTTTTTTATGGTCAAGCTTTTATTTGTCAGAAGATAGTCAATGAAGTTTGGAATTGTATTAATAAGAAAATTATGTAAAAAATGCTCATATTAAACATTTGAGCCCAACATACATAAAAAATATCACTTTTTCTAATAACGTTTTATAAATTTCCACTAAAAACGCCTTTGTAATAGTAATTAAAAATATATTTATTATTTTTTCCTTGACTGCAATTAATGTTAATTTGCACTATGATAAAGTTTATAATTCTAAACCAAATTTACTTTTTGAATTATACTTCTTGAAAATATATTTCAGGATTAAATATTACTAAAATGTTTACAAATTGTACATCTTTAGAAAGGTCAGAGTTTCACCATTGCAATTTTTTTATAATTCAATATGAGCTTCTAAATATTTAAAAACATTTTCGTAGAACCATTAAATGTGTATCTATTATTTTTTAAAGTTACCTAGTTATTTGAACTATTTTTTTAAATGAATTAAATAGCAGTTAACTATTTGAGTATGTTCCTCATTTTAATAAAATCTTGTTCCCTTTTTAAATTGGTTTCATGTGACTTCACTAAAATATTTTGGGGAATAGTTTTAGTGTTGAAATGAACTGGACATTTTGCATACAATACTTGCATGTAGTCACTTTCTTATTTAATTTTTACTGTTATGGTTTTATTTACTTAATTATTCTTTTTTTTGCTTGTTTATTTACAGATCACACGCATTTTCATGTCCATTAGAATTAATTGATGTCCTCATCGCAAAAACATTTAGTTTACGAAACAAAAAATTTTTTTATTAATATATTCGCGCTAATTCTTGCAACTAATTCTTATTTTGTCACACTTGTTGATTTTTGCACAGTACTTGCATTGCATTTGTTGATTTTTGCAGCTCTGTACTTGATATGCACTATACACCATTCACCAAAACTTTTTTAGGTGTAATTAAAATCTAGTTCGTCAACTAAGGAGGGGCAAGAATTCAGTACTTATTTAATACACAAATGTCTCAATACTAGCCCCAGTTATTAATTATCTAAATTTTTCAGT
The DNA here is from genome assembly GCF_043381705.1 of Parasteatoda tepidariorum. NCBI lineage: Eukaryota > Metazoa > Arthropoda > Arachnida > Araneae > Theridiidae > Parasteatoda > Parasteatoda tepidariorum. Next base: position 35,278,484 of record NC_092214.1, on the reverse strand, counting down.
ACTGTGAAGTTTTATTTATAATATATATACTACCTATAGTATATAATTATATATACTACAGCGCTGCCAACTACTACGTTTTTTGCAAAATATTTTATAGAGTGGTAAAGAATTGGAAACTAAACCTCTCAGAATTTTTAGTAATTTTTCAAACATGCTCGTTTTAACACTTATTACTAAGAATTACGGATTTCAATTGAAAAAAAAAATTCTAATTATTTTTTTAATTATAAAGTTTGATTTAATCTCTTAATAAGATTACGCTATTAAATATTGAAGCGTAAGAAAAATATTTGTTCTCAATACCGAGTACAACAGAGAAAAGTCTGTAAGAGAGGAAATATATATATATATGTATAAATAAGGGCAAGGGTGATATTTTTCTTTTTTTCTCAAGAAACGTGAAAATAACAGTGTTAAGTATGGTCCCCCCCAATAAATTTTATCTGACGACGCCATTAATTCCAGAGGATGCATCATGACTTTTTATGCGTCTCAAGGGATGCATACGTCATAACTTACATTTCGTGCAACGCGGATAAACAGTATTAAAAGAGATTATAAATATTAAAACTGAAAAAAGAAACTGAAGTGGTAATATATTACTTGATTAAAAAAACTTCATTCGCTTGAAAAATGAAGTTTTTTTAATCAAGTACGGGTTAGAAATATTATTGCTGTTGTTAATTTTCTTATAATCACTGTTTTAAAAAAACTTGTGTTTCTTTAGGAAATTTAAGTTTTTGTTACATTAAATTATAAATTGTTTTAATCACTCATATAAATATCCACGTTATCAGAAACCTTCCGTTATCAAACCTGCCAAATTTTAATGCTGGATTGATGAAAACCACTTGTAGTTTTGAGCAAATATGAGGAGCGGCATTTTTAAAATGTTATAGAGATTAGAAAATATGGAAATCTGATGGTGTAAGGTCCGGCAATTATGATAGGTGAGTGAAGTGCTTCTACCTTTATTCATTAAATTTTACATGGTAATTCAAGACCACACTGTGTAAAACAATCCCTAAAAACGATCATGAGTTGGGGTGGGAGTTCTTCAATCACCCACCATATTTGCCTGACATTGCACCATGAGATTTCCATATATTCTGATTACTACATTTTATGCTTGACAAAAAATTTGAAAATATGGATGATATTCAAAATGCCTTCTTCAGATATTTTGCTGAAGAAATAATTGGTTTTTATGAATTAGGCATTTAAATTTTCTATGCTAGAGGATGAAAGGTTTCTTCTGACGTGGATCAAGTGAATGAAGTTTTTAATCTAGTAATATCTTACCGCTTCAGTTTCTTGGGATTATTTATTTAACTAAATAAATAAATTAATAATAAAATTAACTTCTATCAATTTCTATGAAGTTTGTTGGATGAGTCTAACACATATTTCTTTCGATCTTAGCTTTCCCTCTTAAAATTATGTATGCTAATGATTTTTGTTTTTAAGAGAAAGAGGTATTCATTTCATGTACAGACCAACCTGCATAACTTTTGATCTAATGATCGGATATTGACGTTCTAGGACTCAAACTTAATAGTTCAAGGAGGTGATCTGAAATATACTAATTAATTAGTACAAACGATACTTTAAGTTACGAAATCAGCCACCAAAACGTTTTTTATCTGAATAAACGTGCGTTTTTTTTTTTTTTTCCTACGGATTCAGATATCTGACTCTCAAAATATAAGGGGTAGCCGCAGTTCGGGAAATATCGTCTGAATAGTTCGATCAGGTGAGTGGTCCAAAGTCTGGATTCCTTAATGTTAATTTTATGTATTGCGTATTTCGCTATATCGAGAACTTTTCAAACAAATTGAAAAATATTTGCCCAAAGTTATAAAATGTATTTATCCGAAGATAATTTCCATGCAAAAAATAACTTTTAATAAATATTTATAATTTTTTATTATTTTATTTAATATTGTTGAATTGTAAGGTGTACAATTTTTTATATAATTTTAAAGAATGCAAATTACAGAATACAGAAAAAATACAGAATACTAGCAAAATCGGTCGAATAATTCCTGATAAATCAAATTTTTAAAAAGTCGTAATTTTAAAAAAAATTTCTCAAGAATTATTATACCGATTTCGCTGCAAATTTTATATTTTGCCATTTAAAACTGCATTATTTAAAATAATGTAAAAAATTGTATGCTTTACAGTTCAAAAGTTTTTCAATTATTATTAAATAAAACAATCAAAAATAATTACTATTTACTTAAAGTTTTCGTGGAATTAACTACAGATGAACGAATTTTATAACTCTGCTCAAAATTTCTAAAATTCGCTTTAAAGTTATCGAGATTTTGAGCAATACACAAAAAGTAATAAGGAATCCAAACTTTGGATCACTCTTCTGCCCTAACTATTGGGATCATATTTCCCTGATTACTCCTATATTTGGGAGTCAAAAATCTGTATCCCTTGAATAAAAAGGTATGTATATTCTACGAAAGTACATTTTCGTGACTGATTTCTTAACTTAAAACATCGGCTATGCAAAAAATGTTCAAGTATTGATAAAAAGTTTTGATAATTGTTTAACAAATTTGTTTGAAAACTTTTACAGGCGGGGGAGGGGCGCGTTGAAAAACTTGTGTCTTGTAAAATGGTCGGTGAGCTAAAAAAAGGTTGGTAAATTTACAAAATTCTATGTGAAATAAAATAAATTAACAATAAAATCAATGTTTTATAAGCTGAGATATGTAAAGAAAGGTTGGAGAAGCAAATCTCCAACTTTAAAAAGATCAAAAACTATCTGCTATATTTAGCAGATGATAAATTCTCGACTTCATCCATCTATAAATATATGCTTTTATAATTATTCTATTAAAGAGCAAAACAAATTATTTCAAATCATTAACAGAGTAATTCTAATCAAATAAAAATAATATATTGGAGAAAGAGTATGTGGAAAATAAAGTCGATGTTTGTCCATAGGTGGCACCACTGAGGTAACTAACTTGAGAGCTTAGGATAAACATTCGTTAATAATAAGAAGAAAGAATTAAATATTTAGAGCCGTTAAGGTATAATGTAAATCGAGAATAAGGGCATCATTAAGCAAAAAAACATTAGGTAGTAATTAGTTAAAAGGAGAGGCATGGGCCGATAAAGACAAATTCAGGCCCACCAAGTTTTCCGAACCCCTTACAAAAGATTTTGAAATTAAATTTCTGAAAAGTAGTCCTAACAATAAAAAAGAATCTATTGAACTGCATGATTCAAGAGAAATATTCTAAGAAATTTTGAAAGCAGGCAATTGAAGATTATTGTTTTAAGATAAAGTTTTATGTATTAAAGCAAAACATAAAACAACAAAGCAATGTTGTATAAAAATAAATTGGTGACCACAAACAATTGAAATTAGTGATTTTTGCTAAAAGTCACTGATTAGCTGAATTATTTTTTATTGTAAGCTGTAATTATTATTATTTAGTTCTTAAACCAACACAAATATAGCCGACTTTTCATACGATTTAAGGATAAGTTCAGCATGCATGCTAAGATATTAAGGTTATTAATTACAATTTTTACTAAAAAATATCCAAAAGAGCCAAAATTATAGCTACTCATAGAAAATTAAAAACACATTTAAATAATAATTTATTTAAATATAACACTTTTAAAAGAAGCAAATTCATATTCAGTGCATTCAATTTAGCCATTGATGTGAAAATTGCACCAATTCAATATCAGCTGTACTTTCGAATTTGATTAGTGCAACACGAGTTTGGTTTATCACAATATAAAGAAAATTTGAAATTAAAAAAAAATTATTTTTTGAGAAAAACTGTTTTTTCTTTCTTCTGTATTTAAAAAAATAGTAATATTGTGGACTTTTTACTGATTTTTGAGGCCCCCAGAAAGTGTGGGCCCTAGGCCCGTGCCTATTGGGCCTAGGCGATAATCAGGCCCTGAAGAGAGGTAATGATTAAAATAAAATCGAGAATATTCACCGAAGTCAAGCTTCACTGGCTGCGGTCAGTGTGCGGGTGGGTAGCCACTTGGATTAGTCTGCGTAGGGATCGAGGGTGTGCGGTTTGGTCCTCGTTAAACTGCTCTACCGTGAAGTGCTCGACATTGAAGCAGGTCTTCGGTCTACCGAAGCGAGGGTGACATACCCTCTGCAGAGGATAAAAATTGTGATGGCATGTCTTCGGATCATCCTCAGGGATGTTTCCGAGACCGTCGCCAATAGCCAATTGTGCAGCTCTAGTGCGACGTAAATGAACTACAACAACGTCAAAATGATTCTACGGCATTTATGCACTTATAGATATTAATTTTTTAAAAAATGAACGAACGCTTTTTAAGTCATTTTAGTTTGAAATCTCCTTACTTTTTTTTNTTTTTTTTTTTTTTTTTTTTTTTTTTTTTTTTTTTTTTTTTACAGTGTCTAATAAAATTCTTTAACTTCGTAGATGCCTATTAAAATCTCTTAAAATGTTTAAGAATTTGAGCCCCTCATGATTATGCATTGGTAAATTTGCTGATAGATTTCAATGAGTCATTTAATTACTTTATACAATTTCCGTCTGACACGCTATAATTCTGCAAAAACTTTTATTAGAAAATCCTCAAACAGTTTGATATTGGGTGTCTTTGGCTGAACTAAGTGTTATAATTTATAAAATACGAAAAAAAAGAAACTATCATAATTGGACGATTAATATTAATCGCTCAATTATGTTTACGCAGAGTTTTTATTAAATATATTTTTCATGGTTCTTCATTATTTTGTTTTAATTTAGGTGAAATTAAGTGAAAAATATTGTATTTTGCATTTTAATAATTTATGGTTTTGAAATACAGCAGGGAACACTATTGCCTTTTTCTGTTTTAATGATAAAATCTTCCCAGTATGCAACAGCAAAAAAAAAATTTTTTTTTTTTAATATTTTCTCTTATTTTTGTGCAGTCATTTAGATCTAAGAAAAACAGTTATTACTCATTGAAATTTCTTTCATTTACAAAATCAATTATTGATAAATATTTGATTATGAATAAAAAGAAAAATTTTCAAACTATTTTTTTTTTTTTTTTTTTTTTTTTTTTTTTTTTTTTTTTTTTTTTTTTTTTTTGTNTTTTTTTGATTTTTATATTTTAGTACAAACAAGTTCCGATTATGTAGTATATATTTTTTAGTAACTATTAAACTATTTTTTATAATTAAAAAATACCAAAATACGTATATTTTTATTGGAATTACAGCCACAGAATAAAAAATTTATAAAAGGGGCATTTGGGTTCCCTCTGCGTCGAATGTTTAATAGTTTGAAATCTATAATTTAGGAAAATATTTCTGAAAAGCAATTCAATATTCTTTTTTTTTTTTTTCTTTTCTTTTTTTTTCCTTCTAAATTTCCTAAAACAGTTCTCACTGGCACAACTTCTAATTCTAAGAACTCCAACTAACATTACCCTTTTTTACTTTTTTTTTTCTTACTAAGAAGTAAATTCTGCTTACGCGTGTTTTTCTTTTCAGTGATAAGTGACTTTTTATTGAAATTCTCACGTTCTTTTAACATTCTCCTACTGTATTTAGTATTTAAAGGTAGTAGGGAGAGAAGTTTTGAAAGTCTCATTCTCACTCTTTCCAGATAAGCGCATCCCTTTACATTTATTTAGTGAAAACCTTCATCCTCTGAGGAATTTTTCATATCTAGTTAAATAGAAAAGTATATAGAAAGTTAAAAGAAGTTAAATAGTAAGTAATAAAGTGAAATAGAAATGTATATAGAAAGTTAAAAGAAGTTAAATAGTAGGTAATAAAGTGAAATAGAAATGTATATAGAAAGTTAAAAGAAGTTAAATAGTAAGAAATAAAGTGAAATAGAAAAAGTATGGAAAGTTAAATAGTAAGTAATAAAGTGAAATTGAAAAGTATAACGAAAGACTATGTTTTTTCCAGATATAAGCCGCATAGTTTAAAGTGTTTCCAGTGAAAAACTTCAAAACACTAATGACGTCTGCATTTTTTTAAATTTACCAACAATATCTTATTTTATACTCACGTTTGAAACAGGAAGAAATGACATGGCGCATCGTTACTAAAATAATTTCAATTCTAAAAGTCTAATAAAAATAATATTAATTGAACCACCAATGAATTAAAATTAGTTCATATACTAGAATTAGTCTGAAGTTAGCGGAAAGGAACTTTTCACATTTTATACTTTTTAATACTCGTTTCATACTCTTATATGAGCTTTTAAAATTTTCTAACATCAATAATTATGCTTATCATATTGAGGTGTTAAAATCCTATAAAAATATTTTTTTTAAATAAGTGATTTTTTAAAAAAAAATGCATTTATAACAGAATATTGCATCATTTTTGTAAATATTTTTACAAGAGAGTATTGCCCAGAGAGAGTACTGCTAATTGATACATAATAAATGATAACTTACTATTCAATTTACATGATAAAAAAAACATAAAATTTTCTTAATTCTTTTCCATGGTCAAACAATATGTATTTCTCACTTAGTTATAGTTTATGACGAAAATCCTATCACGAAATTATAACTTCGGTAGAATTTACACTAATTCTTGATCTTGCCTACTTCACGTGTGGTAATTTTAAATCTGTAATTAGTTTTTCTCCTAAAGCAACAAATTTTTAATGACATTTTTAGTCTATTTTTTGTTAAACTTTGCAAATTTAAAAACGTTACATATAACAGAGGGTCACGTAAATGTTGTAACAAACTTCTAAGAGAGTTAGAGCACGCCATCAGGCTTAAAAATAAATCGGAACCCATGCCATGGAAATGTCGCCGTACGCGGCTTGGGGCGCTTCCCTATTATGACCTGTTCAGAAACACACGGAGAAATAGTTCATAATAGGGAATACTTCAAACATTTTTTTAATTCATTAGAACTCAAGAGTCAGTTTAAAGCTACTCAAAGCTCTTTTTTAGTATGATTCAAGACATATATGTTGACATAATATCTAGAATTTCGATGCTGTTTGTGCAACTAAACATTGACCATCTTTGGAAAGGTTTAGTTTGCATTCAGAATTCACATTTCCGCTTTGTTCTTGATAGTTTCATAAATTATTCGTAAAATTTATCCAACGTTTAAAATATGCAAGAAATCTGTCAAAAAAAGCTGAATATCAATGCCCCCCCCCCCATTTCGCATATGTCATTTTAATAATTAATATGTATTTACCTTAAATTGCAGTTAAACCAAATTCATTATAAAAACCACAAGTGAAGCTATAATTTTCTGGCACCTCATTTATGCACCTATAATTTTCTGGCACCTCATAATTTAATTAGTTCTGGCTTTAGACAACGATTTAGAAACAAAATAATTCTCCGTAAAATTATTATTCTCATCGTTTTTCTGATTTGAATAATTAAATCAAAAATTCTTTTTAGTCACATTTTTTGTCGCAAAAGCATAGTGAAACTATAACTTCCTTTAGCATTATATATTATATAAACTTTAAAGTAAATAATAATAAGTTTATCATATTATCATTCTGTGATAAAGAAACAAATGAAGAAAATTATTTTCTTTGATGAAAAACCGAAATTGATTCTTGCTGAGCAACATTTTCGTTTGTTTTCTTTCTTCTTTATTTTGTTTCTTAAAATTCCAATGGAAGAACAAGTCTGGATGCCGTCTGGATGAAACTTTAAACGCTGATAAATGTAAAACACGTTTTTGAAATTAACAGAATGTAAAAAAAAGCATTATATCAAACATTTTGTCTGAAATTTGGGAAATTCTCCGCATGACCCGTATTGCGGAAAATGTAATAATGCTTAGGATAAACTTAATTTTTTATAACAATGCTTCTAATTTTCGCGTACTGAAATAAATTTTCATTTAAGTGGCTTCTTTTTTTGAAGTTTGTCGTCTGTTAAACTGTTGTTTTCGCTTGCTTGAAAGGTAATAATTCTTAATATTTGATATACTTTTTAAAACGATACCTTCCAACATACACAGATTAACTTCAATAACTCATCAACTTATTCACTTTTTCATATTAAAGATAAGCGTAGTGACAAATTAAATATAAATTTTATTTCTAATATGGAAAAAGACTTTAATAAACAATATAGCATTAAACAATTAAAGATTTTGTCTTCTCCCTTAAGAATTATAAAGTATATAAGTTCTACGATCTTATTATTAACTTTTCTTTCATTAATTTACATTTCTGTTTCGATCTTATAAAAGCCAAAATGAGCAAAATTTCGCCTAATAAAAAGAAAAGATTAGATAATTTATATTTCGTTATTAACT
>NC_092214.1:35068541-35269688 GCF_043381705.1 Parasteatoda tepidariorum | reverse complement strand
CCAGTTAAAAAAAAGTTGGCACGCCACTGGTTCGCACAAAATTAGTATTTCAGCCTCAGTAAAAAATTTAAAGCCATTAGTAATTTTTAGAAATAAATATACGTATACTAGCTTAAATATAACGGAAACTATGTGGAAACACTTTTATTTTAGAATTTGGATTACATTTCATCGATGTTTTGGTACTTTTTGTTGCGAAGATGAAGAAAGGTAAGAAGTTAGCTAACTGATCACGAAAGAGGGCAATTTGAAGCTTTTTCTCCAACAAGAATGAGTAGCTGTACTATTGCGGTAAAGTTAGGAAAATCAAAGACTGTAGTCAACAGTTTCTTAAAATTAAAAGCCACTTAAGATAAAAAGAATACTGGAAGAAGACCTAAAACTATGTCCTTGCATAATAAGAGAAGAATTTGCAGTCTTGCATCTGCTGGAAAATATTCAACCTGGAAACTTATTCTAGTAACACGTTTAACCCTTTCGAAAGCCGTGGGAAGTATACTTCCCACCACTTTTTACCACTTTAAATTTAGGTTTCCATTTGTTCATAACTTCAGCTTTCTTGAAGTGCGTTTGAATAAAATTGGTAACCATTTGTTATTTTAAAAAAACGTATAAAAGTTATAAAATACATAATTCTTTTTGAAGTTTGTAGCATTTATAAAATTTATTTTATAAATGAAGAAAAATAAAAGTCAATAAGTAAATATATGGCCGTGTTAAATATATTTGCCACCAAAAAAATTATCTTTTTATAAACTAAATGGGTTTTTTCTTTCTTATATCAATTACTGTTCTTAAAACAATTTCAATTCAAAAAATACTTTAATTTATCTTTGCTGGAAATAAATGGCCCATGAAAGGGTTAAATAATTGTCAAAATCAAAAAAAAAAATAATATGCATAACACGATTAGAAGGTCTGGGAGATTCATTCATTTATACAATAAAATTGACTAAAAATTGGTTTCTGCATTGGCATAAATTGAAGCATTTAAACTTCAACTAACAAACCATGACCTGGGATAACCAATGGATACAAAAAAAAAAAAAAAAAAAATTCTGGTAAAAAAAAATGCCATTTGATCAGATGGATGGAAGCACTATTGGCATGAATTTAGGAAAGAAAAAGAAATGTTCTCCAAGTTCTGTGTTCTCAAATGTTCTGTGATGATCTGGGGATAGTTTGCTTCAGGGCTAAAGAGAAAATATAGAAGGGCTGGAGCTACTCATGACGTCACTTCGCAAACAGATCTCAAAAATCAGAACTAAAGGATATGAAAACTTTGTTGCTTATACTTTCAGTAAGAAATAAGCTGAATGTTCGACACTTTTTTGATAATAGATGTCAAACTTTACACTGCTAACAAATTATTTCTGTTCAAATATATGGTATTCATACATTTTTTTGGTATTCCTTATAGTATTTTTTTTTTTTTAAGAAGAACATTTTAAAGTTAGAAAAATATCTCAATGGTTGTCATAATCGTTTTCTTATCATTTTCTGATTTTAGTTCTAAACTTTTGCTGCTAAATAAGTGAAAGCAAATAAGAACACTTTTATAGTAACATATTGCCAGGTAATAATATGTAACTATAAAAACGTCCTTACGTTTTATTAATTGGGATGCCTAATATTAATATATTTTCTTATTCATATTTTACTAGCAATTTCATATATATATATATACATATTATCACTAGGAAACAAAAATCTTAAATCCTACTAAAAAAATAATCTTTGAGCATATAATAATGGGAATATTACACACTTGCTTATAAATATTAGAAATTAAGGCGTTATAATTAGAACACACGTAAATATTTTGAATGATGGCATTAAAAATATCTTATTAAACTGAATAAAATTTTAAGCATTAATAACTTTTATTTTTGAAGTTCAGGATTTTCTTTTCTTTGAACTTGCACATTTTTTTCTTCTTTTCTGTTTATAGTTACGAGATGGTATCGATGTCAATTGCGAAATTAAAAGTTCTTAAACGTCTAAACAAACAATATAAACCAATGCGTTTATTCACAGTCGGATAAATTCTTCCAGTACATTTTATAATTTATTTGATGTCACCTTTATATTTTCCGAAATTAAATATGGAAAATTGCGTTTTCTCATTTTGAGTTTTATAATAATTCTTGCCTGTCGCTATCGCGCAAGCTGATATTTGACTACTACTGTTAAATTTTTGCAATCAGATGAGAAGAAAATCACCTCCATTTAATTAAAAAGAACACAGAAAACAATGAATGCATTGAATTAAGTTTAAAAAAGATGCTAGTTACACGCGAAACAATTTATTTTTAAAGCGAGAAGTTGATTCTGCGCCGTCGTGACGTCACTGACTGAAAACAGAAGCCCGGAGCGGCACGTGTCTCTTCAAAGGAATGACCTAGCCCTCTCTTAAGCCCTGGTTGTAAACAACATCACCCTATGACAAGTTTTGGGTTCGGCTAGTTTATCTAGGATGTAGATTCTGACGTCATAAGCAATCCCCGCCTCTTTTTGAGTCACGTGAAGTTAGTTTCGTTTTAAGCTAATTTTAAGTTATGATTTTAAAAATTTCAGGTCAATTTTGAACATACCGATTTGATTTTTCAGAGTTTAAAGTTATAGACTATTAAAAATAATCTAGATTACGCGATTACTCTTCTCATTGCGTTCGTTTCGGGCAAAATAAATTCACGAGTTCACCAAAACTAATTTTTCTAGTCGATTTAATAAGTGACTAGACATTAAACTATGAGTAAAATTACTCAAAATAATTAGCGATTATATGAAAACTTAAAAAAGGAAATATACTAGTATTTTTTTTCTTTATTATAAATAATGATACAATATCATGAAGAAAATTAAAGAAAAAAAAAGAAAGAAACATAGATGCATTTTTGTTTTCTATTTGATTATCGTTTTTTGGTAGGCTACTGTCGGATTTTCCATCGCAACAGAACTTTTTAAATTTAATTGAATGTGAGTTTTAATGGTATAAGATGTAAAAAGCATCTGTTATTGCGTAATATCAGCTGTTATTATAGTTAAACGTATATCTCTTCGCTTTTAGCTCGCTTCGCAAGAGATTCGAATTGTCTTTTGACCAAACTTCGGATAAGTGGGATTCTTTTCTCTTTTTTTTCTTTCTCTCTTGTCCGTTGGCTCAATTTATAACATCTTTCGATCAGTTTGTTTCAGTTTCAGTTCATGATCACCTTTAAGTTTTAGTTTTATTTAGCTTTTTATTTGTAATTATGTAAAAGTTTAAACAAAAAAATTTTTTTACTATCTCGCATTTAAACACAAAGAAAAAAAAGTCCTTAGTTTGTCGACCTCGTAGCTATTATCTATTTTTTATTTTATTAAGTATTGGTTTTTTTAATGATAATTTTCAAAAACCAACTGCGAATTTTTTTTTTCTGTAACTAAGTTTTATTCATGTAAATTGCAAAGGAGTCGCCATTTTTCTTACAAATTATTACTTTAACTTGAAGATAGCTTTTCTTCCCCTCCTCGCTTGACTCGGTTTCAGGCAATTTCATACGCTTGGTTTGATTTAATTCCTGTTCTCTTCCTCGCTTAGGTTCAGAAACTAGGATTTTATTTTTTGAATTCGTCCTCCCTTTTGTTACCAGTAACAACATTAAAAAAAAATCAAAATTGTAAAACCTTTTAAGGAAAAAAAAAAATATTTGGAATATTTTTGGAAATATTTCAGTGAAAAAACCAGAAATCTAAATTTAAATTAAAGAGTAATGCTTTTTATTGTACCATTGTAAAGAGTAATGCTCTTTATTTATTTACACTTAAAATTTTGGTTATTCATAAAAAGTAATTTCATAAAATTGATTCTTGCAATTAATTTTATATCATGCATTTTTTTTTCTTTTGTTTCTTGCAATATTTTTCAACGCTCTATGTTTTCCTCAATGAAAATAATTTATTATTTTTCATGTTTTGTAATATTTTTTTAAAGTTAGCATAAGCTGAAATGGGATTCGTGTGACCTTCAGTCGGGGGCGTGATTTTTTAAGATTATAATTGTTAGCTTACATTTGGTTTTTTCTAAGTATTTTAAGTTTTTGTGAATTATTTAGTAGTTTTTGCTCTATGCTAATGACTTATGAAATAATGCTGTGGCCAATATTTTTTAAGCGCAATTATTATTATTATTATTTAGGAAAATAACGTATGAATTAATGCTATTACTAATACTTCTTCAAGCGCTGTAGGCTTTATGCAATTTTTAAAATTTTTAAAACAATTCCAGCTCTGCGAATATGCCATATTGTTATACGAGTATGTTGCAATGAAAATAGTATTTACTTTATTGGAAATAAAAATTAATTTTAAAATTTCGGAAAATTAATATTTTATTATTAAAGTAAGTCTAAAACTGTTGTTTAGTAATTTTTCTAATTTTGATTTGATTTTTAATCAATAAATAAATTTTAATGACTAAATGCTGAATACTGTTTGCTAATCTTTTCTCCGGACCTGTTGCGCGGAATGACAATATTGATTTATTTTTATTTGATTATTTTTATTTATTTTCATTTGATAAAAATATATTTGTCTGAAGTACCAAGTCACTGGTGGATGAAAACCTTGTATAAGGTTTTTTGTTAATTAAAAATGAATTCCAGAATTTTTTTTTTCTCTTTTAAATACCCCTCCAGTTTTATTTGTTAATTACGGGCCCAATAATAACAAATTTTTATCCCATTTACCTAAAAATTGAATAATATGTTTATTATTATTATTGTAGTTTGTTTTGCGTGTAACTTTATTGTTTTTTGACCAATTGATGGGACAATAAAAAATAACTAACACTTATCATTCAATCAAAATAATAAACATCTAAGTGTAATAGAAACCACATGAATTAATAACATATACTATTTAATTTTAAACCAAATTGAATGAACATATTTACGTTGTCAGTTATGTTGATTTAAAGTTGTGAAATCTTATTCAACGTAAAATTTAATTAATATACTTAATTTTACATATTTTACAGAAAATTAAAATTCAGTTGTTTACTTCAATAAGTAAATAAACGAAATAAAATAAAAAATAAAATAAAATTTCATTGATCATTAAACAAAATGATTACTTCTCCAGCAAATAAAAAAAAAAGTTTTAGTCTATGATTTGTTTAACGAAGATGTAAACAGTAATATTAATTGAAAATTAGTTTAATGTCTAAAATGAGTTTGAAAATTAGTCTAATAAAATTAGTTAAAACTATTGTTATTGTTTGCCTGCTCTTAATTATTACTGATTTTAAACTTACTTATTGTGATAATTACTAAAAAATAAATATATAAATTTACGAGAAAGTGATGATAATTTAGTCTATTGTTTTTCACCATAAATATCTAACAATTAAAATATTTACGCCATTATTGTTTACTATTTTAAGCTTGTTTTATTGATATGACAGAATGTCAATGACCTCTCTTTGCTGTATCATATGAAATAGTTTTATTTGTTAAATACTCTGATGCCAGAAATACTTTATCTGACATTTAAAAAAAAAAGTTTAAACTATAAAAATCAAAAGATTTTCAAAAACAACTATAGCTAATAGGAAATCAAAGCTGATGTTAAAGAATGGAGATATTTTTTATTAACTGCGACTCCCTATCTATAAAGAATAAAGATTTAGAGTTCTACCAACTTCGAAGAATATCGATCGTATCCGTCGACATAAAATGGCACTGCCTGTCCTTTATATTCTGTTCATCATTTCTTTGCGCACAAAATTACTTTTAGCCAAGATAAGTTTCTAGGAAAAATGTTCCATTTTTGTAAAGGTATGTGGATGCGAATTAGCCATAGGCAAAGGAATGTAATTCTAAAATTAGGTATGCGATCACTTTACGTTCTGCACATATTTTGTAGCGAAGGTTTGATTTTTAAAAATTTTTGAAATGATCACTTAATGCTTAATAAATCAGTAAATTAAGTCACTGAGCACTTGAAAAGACCCCCAAATTAAACCACGAAACACTTGAAAAGACCACCAAATTAAACCATGAAACACTTGAAAAGACCACCAAATTAAACCACTAAACACTTAAAAATCAATACAAATTTTAAAATTAAAATAGTCGCTAAATTTAATTTGGTCAAGTCGAAAAAATACTACTTTTGTAAAAGTATGTGGATTAAATACTTGTAATGAATAAAAGAAACGGATTGCTAAAATTATTGTGCACAATCAACACGAATTTCGAAGCAAACACAGGGTTTTTTAAAAAATTAAAAATAAATTTATTACTAAAGAAGAATATAATTAAATCCATTAGTACTTAAAAATTCACTAAACGAAAACAAAAAATCACTAAATTAAAACAGTCATAAATTTAAAATTGCTTTAGCCACTATATTCCTTTTAGCCTAGATGAGTTATAAAAAAAAGGTTCTCTTATTGTAAAGGTATATGAATGCAATGTTGGCCATAAGCAACTGAAAATATTTCTAAAATTGGGTAAGCTATCACTTTATGACCTGCACAAATTTTGTAGCAAAGGTCCGGTTTTGTTTTGAAATTTGAAATGATCACTAAACACTTAATAAATCACTAAATCAATTCAGTTTAACACTTAAAAGTATCACAAAATTGAATTAATAAACACTTAAAAATCACTGAAAATTTTAAAATTAAATTAATCACTAAATTACTTTTGTGCAAGTAAAAAAATGCTCATTTTGTAAAAGTTAAATACTTGTCATGAGCAAAAGAAACAGATCATTAAAATTAGTGTGCACGATCAGCTCGAATTTTGAAACTACGGCAAGGTTTTTTAAAAAAAATTAAAAATAAATTTATTACTTAAAAATAATATAATTTAATTCATTAGTACTTAAAAATTAGCTACCTTCTATAATTTGAATGTCAAAAATCCGAATTCAACAAAAAAAAGGTATGTTTGTTTAAAGAAAGTAGGTTTTTGTGTCTGATTTCGTAACTTAAAAAGTAGTCTGTATGGATTAAGCAGCATGTATCATTAGATTAAAATTTATTCAGAATGAATCTTTTTTTTCCCTTCTTTCTTTTATGCGCGCTGTACGTTAAATTCTAACGTTGAGATTTTCTTAAGAAGAGGCCTTATCGCTGGAGAAACTTTTCATGATAAATTCAGTTTCATCTTCATTGTTATTTTAAATTTAAAGTTGAGAGGAAAATAAGAGAGTTTAGGTAAGCCAAAAGTAAACCATGAAATTTAAATGCTGAAAATTTTTTTTCAAAATTTAAAATTGCAAACAAATTATTGCAGCATTACTTCCCCCACTTCTTAATCCTGAGTTATTCAAATTTTTTATTTTAAATTTTGATATTTCAAAAAAAAAAAAAAAATTGAGCATTTCTAACTTAATGCTTTTCTCTAGGTGAAAACTAAACTCCTTTTTTCTATGCATTAAATGTTAAATTATGTAGGTAAGAGAGAATTTGTCAAGAAAGGTTTTTCTCGCGGTATAGCGTCCTGCAAATAACGGTTTTAAATCAGTCCCTGTTATTAACAGCCGCATCTTTTATAATAAGCACTTAAAATACCACAAACAGAAGATAAGATTCAATAGGTTGTTAATGTGAAAAAAAAAAAAAGTAATGCTTAGTTATACGTGAACTTCTTATTGAACATTAACAATCGGTAGTATTGTCAGAGTAATTAAGTAAACTATGTTCAGCCAAATAGATTCTAGAAATGCGATATAAAAGTCCAGCTGCACAAGCAAAACAAATTAGTTCTCCTTATAAAAAAATAAAAAAATAAAAAATGCTGGCGCACCTCCTATTTTTAAACCATCTCCTTTCTTTTCTTCTTTAAGCAAAAACAATTATTGACAGAGGAAGTTGTAAATTAGAAAGAATATCCTTACATACCCCTTTTTTGTCCCAACTAAGTTTAGATGAAGCCGAAAAAAATTAATAAACTCATTTTGTAGTTGTTGCATTACTTTTAATCGACATTTACTCTCCAATTTTTTACTTCTATTATATCATTTCTTGCTTTTAAGTTTAGAGACGAATCTTTCTCTTATGAGACGATCATTTTAATTTAGTCATGTTCTCATAAGTCATAGGTCACACGTTTTACACATTTGTCGTTGTGGAATAAAATTTACATTAATACATTAGAATTTCCTCTTTTATGATACCACTTATTGAGAGATCTGATAGCTTAGAATTCCCTTACAGATATAATTCCTATGAAAAATAATTTATAGTAGTGGCGTCAAATGTATTAAAATGACGAAATTTTCGTCAACACTTTTGTAAGAGCAGTAGGAACTCTGTGTTTACAATAATTTGTATTTATAATAATTCAACAAATAGATAACTCTGGAAAACAAGTTTTTGTTGCATAATTCAGGTGTGGGGATTTGAAATCTGGGGGAGGACACAACAGGATTAAAATTGCTATTCTCGGAAATGTAGTCGCATGCGGCTAGGGGCACTTCTCTATTATGACTTGTTCAAAAGCATATGAAGAAACAGTTCATAATAGGGTGACCCGCCTCAGCGGTGTATGACACATTCGAGCATGGGTTCATATGCAAATTTAATCGTTATGTTGTGCCCTAACTCCCCTAAAAGTTTGTCGAAACATTTATGCAGCCCTCTGTCATGTATAACGTTTTTAAATTTGTATATTTCGACAGAAAAAATGAACTAAAAATGTCATATAAAAAAAATACAGTTTGGTAAGAGAAACCAATTGCAGATTTGAAATTAGCGATGTGAAAACATCCAAGATCCGTTAAACTATCTAATGCAACAGAAGAAAAAAAAATGTTCTGTTGTGTAATCATTATTTGTTTATAATTTTACTTTATTTGGTTCATCGGCTAAAACCTAATTTTGTTAAGAAAACGTACTCTTGTAAAATAATTATGATTTAATTTGAGTAATGCTGTTTTGTATTTGCAAATTTGAGTACTGCAATTATGATTTAATTTGAGTAATGCAATTTTGAATGCAATTTTTTAAAAAATTGCATTTAAAATTTTTGTAAAAAAAATTTCTGAGTAATGCAATTTTTGTAAAAAAAAAAAAAAAAAGGAAACTGATTTGAAATTACTTTTTGTATGTACACTAAAAGAAATTTTTGTACAAAATTTTTCACTGTTGGATACCAGATAACAGAATTTTTCCTAAAAATAAATAAATAATAAATCGAAAAATATCGCATAAAAATTACATAAGTGTAATCACTAAATAGTAGTAAACAATTATCTAACTCGGATAATTTATAAACACGCGAATCGAAAGGTTTGGAGCAATATAGTGATAACCAACACTTTTTTCAAAACAAACGTTTCTTTCATAAAACCGTTCCTTAATATTGAATACTTCCCAAACATAATATTTATCTATTTATAATTATTACAATATTCTAAATATTTATCTAATATTTCTCATAAGCTCAAAGATTTTTTTTCTTTTATACTATAGGAACTAATTTTTAAATAACTTAAGTCTGAAAGGAGCAATTTTTCCAATTCCCTATATTCTGACTCCAATGCTTTGTTTATTTGTTTGGTCTATAAAAACGATAACGTTGAAAGAACGAGTTTCTTTGAAAGATATCTTTTGATATCATAGTGGAAGGAGGGGTCTAAAATTGCCACAAAAGAAAAAAGAAAAATGATATAGACGAACAACCCCCCGAGCAGTGTGGATGATTTCCCCCTTTTTATGAAAATCGCTTATACTGCTGAACATGGATTAAGGGAATCCATATTATAAACTACTTTCTTCATTCTATTTTTGCTGATCTATTCATTGGGATTATTCGAGCTTAATTCTGAGTTTATGGGGATGTCAGAAAAACGTGCTTACTTTATAAAAGCATATATATATATATATATATATATANAGGATGAAATCATGACAATATATATATATATATATATATATATATATATACATTAAAATGATGTAAAAAATTGGATACCTTACAATTGAAAATTTTTTCGACTATTATTAAATTAATTAATAAAAGTATACAAAATGTTCACTAAAAGTTTTTTTTTTTTTTTGCATGGAATTATCTTCGGATAAGCGAATTTTATAATTGTGTTCAAAAATTTTTCAATTCGCTTAAAAAAATTATTGAGATACAGCGAAATACGCAAAAAGTAAAATTATCATTAGGGGGTGATAATTTGGGTCCACTCTCCGACCAAACTATTGTGACCATTTTTTCCAGATTGCGGCTATCCCCATTCGGAAATCCAAATGCATCGAAAAAAACGTATGTTTATTCAGAGAAAGTACGTTTTTGTGTGTGATTTCGTCTGCACTGATTAATTAGCATATCTGAAGTCACCCCCCCCGAACCATTAAGATTGAGTCCTAGAACGTGAAGATCCGATCGTTAGATCAAAAGTTATTCAGAGTGGTCCGTTTTTTTTATTTATTATTCCTTGTTTTATTCTTGCTCACTGTACGTTACTTAGACAACAGCAAGAGAGTATCCCCTATCTTGTTATTTTTGATTGAACTATGTGTAACTTGTACTATGTGTAATACTCTTAAACTATGTGTAAAATTATCTATTCACTTTAGCAAAAAAAGGGAAAAAAATAATAATAGTAATAATAAAAAATAAGTAAATAAATAAAAAATAATTTCTATTTATATTAAGTTATGATTTTACTTTGAATATGGGAAGTATGAAAAAAAAATTAATTCGGAGAAAAGCTCATATAAATCAAGTTTTAGTTTATTTGTATTTCATATTTATAGTGAGTAAACTACTCTTTATTATTTAATGATGAAGTGTATGTTAGATTCTTAAGAAAATTCAGGTTATTTGTAATTCTATTTAAGCTATTATCACAAATCTTCAATATATCAATAGTTTCTATTTTTGTAGAAAAATCGTTTTATTTTTCTGAAATATAAAGATTGAAGTTTTTTTTTAATTTTTATTTATTTAGTTATTTATTTACATAAACTACTTGTAACTCGGCTCTTTTTTAATTTAAAATTTGCAGTCTTCAGAATTTTTCTAACTAATACCCCTGAAAGTCCATATTTGAAAACTTTCATTTTATTTGCATTTCAATTTTGAAACAGATATTATTATTTCATTGATAAATAAATGATAAATAAACATTCTAGATTTTCAATAAATGTCACTTCAACCTGACTTTTCTGTAATTTTGTTCGAGGAATAAAAATCGTATCATGTTGACAAAGTTAGCAGTTAAAAGAACACCCACAAGAACAAAAAAAATAAATTTATCATCGTCACCCTCTTGTGAACTCAGTTCATTAAGTCCTACCTGGAGTGAAAAATGGACTCGTCCCATCTCGTTGCTAAGCGACGGTAGCTGCCATTTCCCCGGTTCTGCTCCAAACCTACGCTTTCTGCAGGGATACAAATCCTAACAGTCTAAGCTTGTATGCAATTTGACGCTAATGCTTACGTAATGTAATAAGCTATATTAGTTATAGTTTAGTTATTTTGATCAAATATCAACGATTCTTAATATATCTTTCGCTGTTTTCTTTGATCAAATATCATCTATTTTTAATATATGTTTCTATCTTTAACTTCATAGGACTTTTTTTATCCCAAATTTTTTTTTTAAAGAAAAGATTCTTTTAAAGTAAAGTTTCAATTTTTTAAAACGATAATTGTTTTATTTGTGTAATTTTTAAATCTATATGGCCAAAAAACGAAAACGGAATTCGTTTTTTAATTCTACAATATTTACCATGCCGTGAAAGTTTTTGTTAATTAAAATTGAGATAAAAATTATAAAATTAGTTGTTAAAGTATTGTTAGAAGAATTTTTTGTTTCACAATTTTGAAACAATATCAGCCATCGCATGCTTGAACCCTTGTGTTATGAACCAGTGTGCTGTTGGACAAATTCATATACTTCATATGAATTTGCTGGAGATCAGGAATATTTTAATTATCTATTCCCATGTCCGTAAGTATTTTAATTAATTTATGCATGTTTTTTATTAAGAATTTATTTGTTTTTTAATAAAGATAGTATTTTAATGCCCTCAAATTCTGCAAAAACCTGTAAGTTTTTGAATAAGTTTGTTGCATTAAAAATATTTCCTATTTCAGCTAATAATCATATTATAAATAAAATTTAGTAAAAAAAACTAATTAAACATGTAAAAATAATCCTACATAATTAATATTTTATCTTAATGTCATTGTTTGTTTACGATCGCGCACGTGTTCTTTGTTTACTGTTTACTTCTTCATTGCATTAGCACAACCTTCAAAGTACTTAGCGATATATCATTTGCTTTGCAATTGATCTTGCATATATCATTAAAAATGCGGATAAGTTTTAAATTCTATTTTAAAATTAATTACATATTTTTTAATATATTGGTTACCTTTAACTGGCTAACAATGGATATTGTTGATATTTTTTTTAAATGACTAATTAAAAAAATATTTTTGAATTATTCCCTTTTTTGCACATTTGTTTTTATATTTTATTTCTCTTTTAGTCAGTAGAATTTACTTCATTGCCGTTAGTAGCATGTCTTATTTGATTTCTGTTTTGTCAGTAGCTAACAATACATGAACAATTTAATTATGTATAATTTACAATAAATATGCAATTTAATATCTATATATAATTTATTAAATATATAGTTTATTAAATATATAATTTAATAAATCTAAATAGACGTGTTATCTACTACGAAAGAAACCGGTAATAAATATTTTGTTACTATTTTTCAAACGCTGATAGAACACTCAGAGGAAAATTTTTCTCTTTGCAATTAAAATAAATATTAATCAATAAATTAATATTAACGTCTTGTATTTGCTTTTGCATCTTTTCGTTTCATTTTGCTTTTATTAAAACAAACAAGGTATTTTATTAATAAAATGTCAAATTTAAAATAATAAATTAATAAAAATTTGAAACAAAAATTATTTTTGTTCGATGACACACTTGGCTGTTTGCTACTTATCTACCTTTATTATGAGTTTCCCGAATTTCATTTTTAAAATCGTTTTTTTTTTAAATACTTTCTTTTAAAAATTTCTTATGTTTTCATATCTAATGTCGCAATTATATATTGCATTACTAAAACAAATGAATTTGACCTAATTCGATATAATTTATACACTTAACGTGCATTTTTTGCTAATAATTTTTTTATTATCTAATATTGAAATATTTAAAACAATTGCAGTTAAAATACAAGTTTGTTTTTTGTATCATTTTAACTCTATCTCAATCTTATACCTCACCTTCTCTCAGAAACCGGTCTGCGATGAGAAAAAGGAGGAGGAGGGCCAAGAAAGTAGCATTCTTTAAAGGAGCTCTTAATCTTATTTATTAGTCCAGATGAAATTTTTCAAGAATATTGCTGTGTTGTGTATATAAAGTCAAGGAATTCCTCCCCTCTCTTGGGGGTAATCGAAACACGATAAGACGTGCTTGGAAGAAAAGTCTAAAAGATAAATTGCGGCAGGAATTGTGGCTAGGAATATTGGTTTGAGTTTGATTCTAATTGGAGGGGAGGGGGTGCCAAATTAGGGGGTCTAAAGATGCTAGTCGGTTTTTTGAACTCAGAAATGCCGTTTCAAGTATGAAAATAATCCCCCCTTCTCTTTTATCATCTCTACTTTAACAGGTTCAATGTAGCTAAAATATGACAGATTTTGTTTTGCTCTGAAATCTTCATGAGTGGAGGTGAGGGGATTAAACTGAGGGATTAATCTTAATAGGTAATGTTGTAATAAATAACAGTAAATTGAATTTTGTATCCAGTGTGAAGAATGGAAGAAGGTAGTTTAAATTCCACTTTTTTAAGTTTTAATATAAAAAAAAAATATTTAAATAACCCTTTCGCTAGCAGTAGTTATTTCTGTTCCATAAGGTATCTTCATGAGGTAAAGTTTTTTCATGAGACAAACAACAATATTTTGTCAAAATAAAAATTAACTGCTTGGGCAATTGTGGAGGTAATCAACAGCAGGGCTTCTCAACAGTTTTTTATCCCTGCGGACCGGTCAACGTTTGATAGTTTTACCACGGCCCGCTGAGGAGGGGGGGTAGGAGGGAGGGGCGACGTTAGTTGTTTATAGTTTCGATTGTTTTGATTACAAAATTTTAATTTAATTGTATTTAAATATGCCTCTAAGTAAAATACAATAACATGATCGGTATTAGTGCGGCTATAGGTGACGTCAGCTCCCGGTTAAACTATCGTCTATAAAAAGTTGTACAACTCCGAAAAAATACACCACAGTTAATAAAATGGAAATAATTCAAAGTTCCTTGGGCGGCCGTGTACTTTTTGATCCACGGCCCGGGGGTTTGAGACCACTGACCAACAGGAGATGAACTCTAATGAATTTCAAGTCTTACTTATCCCATCGAATTATTAGGAAATATCTGCGGGGCTAAAAGGGTTAAGAAATCCTTCAAAACCTTCAGCACAAATTATTAATAGCTAAATAATTCTTAATAAATTAATTAATAAGCTAATTAATTAATTAAAGTCAATGAATTTTTTTTTAAAAATTTATGAATATTGGTTTAGATTAGGTTTATGATACTGATTGGGATGCAATTAGGTATAAAAACAGAGTCTGAGGTTTTTCGTTTAATTCTGATTTCAGAGGGACTATAGCTATCTGTTAAGATCTGAAGACATAGATGTACCTGTCAAGTATTACGATTTCACAGAAATTTTCTATTATTAAGTTGTATTGTGAGAGTAATAAGTGTTCGAATTTTTCTTTTCTTAATTTCGATAGCCTTATCACGTGATAGTATGGCTGTCAAGTTTTCCACGTTTTTGAGTTTTTTTATAAGTCACTGTGGCCAAAATATTTTTAAATCTTATCAATTAAAATAAAAAATAAATACTTAAGTATAGATTTTGCTACCACTGAAAAAAAAATCTTCCTTCTTAAACGAAAAGTTGGCAGCTATAGAGATATTTTAAAATATGTCATTTGATGATACCATGATGATACCGCTAGCTCAATACTGGTATATTTATTTTCCTACTCACAAATTTGCGAGACAGTCGTTATTTCAAAATTCATTTAGGGGGAAATACTTCATTTTTAAAATGAACTACTTATTTGATACTAGCTTTCAAAATTATTTATAATGAAAATAAAAAATTTTTGTAGGTCTTCTTAATCTATATTTTTTGTAAAGTAACTAACGAAATAGAAGATTGCATTTTTCTAATTAAATGTAAATAACGAATGCTATTAAATGTCAACACTTTTTAAGTCTAAATATTTTTAGTAATCTATATATATGTTCATGAATTTTCATCAATTTTATTCGACAGATAAACGTGAAATAAATATTGCACAAATGCAAATTAAAGAATGACTTTGCGGTTGGGAATTCCTAAAAACTTATTCTTATTTTCATTTCATGACTTATTGAATCTAACGTATCGTTTCTTATTTTTGATGTATCAGTATTTCGCCGTCTACAGCATATTTCGTGGATTATAAATTTCGTTTTGTCAGTTGATAAATAGCTGATGTAAAACCTAATTATTTCTAGATTTTGATGTGTCAGCAATAATATGAGAAGTAGGCTAATGATGAAGATCAACCTTATTATTTTTAAACCAAAACTATCTAAAGAAAGGAAAAACTATCTAAAGATCAGTTAAAAATATTTAGTGTGAAACTTATAAATTATTCATCATTGAAATCATTATTTTTTTCCTTGAACTCTTGAATAAGTTTTGGCACTTTTAAGGTGTATATATATACACCTTACGTCTTTGAATTTGGGGTATTTTTAAAGTAGATAGATATAAATAATTAAAAATACCAAAAATAATAAAGTGTTTAAGTTTAATATTTACATTAATGTTAACATATCTTAATGCTGATGCATTTATGTCAAAATATATATAAAACGTTTTATGCTAATTTTGATTCTCTACATAACACTTTCTACTTTCGATTCTCTACATAATACAAGGTGTTCCGTACTCACCGCCTGTAATAAATATTATTTCGAATTGAAAACTTTTTATTATTGTAATAAATATGAAAATATTGCATATTTGTTTCTCAAGTTGGGATTTAATTTGGAAGTTCTTGTATAGTGACCGGAAATAACTTGTTACAATGTATATTGCTACTTCCTCTATGTTCTTATCTGTCTTTCGCTGAGGATCTTAATTTAGTAGATACCTCGTCTCTTATCTTGTTGTCAGCGTATTAGTCTATTTTGGCGAATAAATAATCGTTTCAAAATATTTTATTCCTAGTACGAAGGATGTTTATTTTCCTTTTATTATTTGCACCATCGATGAATATCAACAGTTCTGGGGTCATCTTATACTGCGTTTAGGAGCGCGATATCGTTTTTGAAATATGCATTTCTTAAAACAAATAAGTGACTAAATATAAATAAATAAATAAAATAAATAAATAAGTGTAAATAAACAAAATAATAATAAAATTTCAAGTGGAAATAGGCGCTTATCAATAAATGAATCAATTTAATAATAAAGATACTTCGTCTTTTTTTTTTTTTTTTTTTTTGTTAAGATTGCTGCCGTTTTATTTTAAATTGAAAATTAAGTTGGATAACAAACAATAAATAATTTATATGAAAGAAATGAGGGGAAAATATGCGTAAATATTAGAGACAACTATGAAAAGATATTTTTCATTTCATAGTTGTCTCTAATATTGAATAATTCTTCACTTAATAAAACAAAAGATGAATTAAAAAAATTAAAGGCGGTGAATATAAATAGAATTTAAATTTAACTCTTTATTTTCAACTATCTATAATTACATTTTCTTCAATAATTTCATTTCCATCTATTTTTTCTATCTGCGAACTGTAACAGCTCTCATTTACTTAATAAGAAAAAAAATGTTTTATTTTGTTTGAAATTTTGGTATACATTAATATTCTTGTTTTGTAAATCAAATTTTGCTTAAATCGGAAAAAAAGAAAAAACTGTATAGTTTTCCTTGAAACTCATTTTTAGAATTTAAAGATAAGAGTAATTAAGTGAAAGATGTTCGACTTTAATGCTGACTGCAGAAATCACATTTAGCTCATTTCCAAAACATTTGTAATTAACTATTTTCTTTTATTTACAAAAAACGAGTTAGATTTATGACCTAAATGTTTGATAAAATGCGCAATTTCAAGATTGTCTTTATGATAGCAATGGACAATAATTAAAGTAGTAATGAACAATAATTAAAGTTCTTCGTATTATTAAAGCTCGCTTATCAAATCGTGCTTTTTGCAATCGATGATGCACTATTTTTAATTGTTTGACTAAATTATTATTATACTGGAAAAGTGACGTAACTAAGCAAAGATTTCGATTTAACTTTTGTGACACGCTTTTTTTATGCTACTTCAATTATTTAAGTTTTAGTAATTATCATTTTATTTTATTTTTTTCTGACGTTCTTTATTAAAACATGTTTAAAAGATTTATGGAATTTAGCAGTGTTTTTAAATTACAAAGCTACCATTGTAGGATTTCATATTTATTTATTCGTTCTACTGGCGTCGTTTAAGATGAAATTTGGGTATGTTTACTAATCCTTTACAATATTTTTTATCATTAAAACGGACCCTTCTTAAAATAGTTAATTCTTAAAATCCCTTCATTAGGACCCTTCACAAAATATTTCATTGTGAAACAGTCGCTTAACATACCTTTTGAAAAACAGTGTCAATGATTAATTCCTTCCTATTGCTTCTTAAGACATAATTATGCATTTTTTTTCATCCCAAAACGGGAGCTTATTTTCACATAAGCATCTTGAAAAGCTAACTCTAAATAGTAATTTTATTTATTTTTTTCATAATACTGTGTACATGTAAAGGTGATCATCTGTCTTCTTTTTCCTCTCCTTGTACATATTTAATGAGTTGCATTCTGTCGGGCTCTAACCCGAATTGTTCCTTAGACACTGTAATCATCGTTTTAAAATTGTGTTTTATTTCTTTATGTTCCTTATAAGTCAAAATCTGACTTGAATTGCTGTTATTTCTGTACATTTGTTTTTCTTAATAAACTATTAGGGGGACCAGAAAGTAATGTTGTTTCGGTGCATGTGATATTTTTTTAAGCAGAATTTCATAAAACCAACATATCCATCCTCGTTAGCAACAACCTTTCAATGTCGGATAGAAAATGAATTAGTTTTTAAGACTAACGAATATTTAATGAGTCCAAATGACGTTACTTTCCAGTCCCCCTGATATTTACAGCCTTCTGGTTGGGGTGGGACAATGGAGGGCAGTTGTTGCTCAGCATGCAGTGTATGGACTTCCTTAGCTTTATTTTACCCCGTTATTACAACATCAGGGATCCCCCTGGACTAAATCACAGATCAGCCTATCGACGGATAGTGTTGCCATCCATTGTGATATAGCCTTCACTTTCTAACGTCCTTTTCTCTCAAATTGATGCAGTCACGTGCGCGCACTTCGTGTCACCAGTATTCCCTGGATGCCCTTATGGGAGCGGGACAGGGTTAAACCGAGCTTTTCACATAAGCACAACATTAAGAGTAAATTTTTTTTTATAAAATTACGAATAGATTTTTCACATGTTCACATAAACTGACCTTTCACAAAAGGGCTGGAATGTTTAAAAACCCTGCATTAAAAGGACAAATTTAATTGTAAAGTATTTAAGTAAAAAAGAAATTGAAGAAAAAGATATTAAATTCATTACTTGAATGTTCTATCTTATTTATTTTCTATCTTGATCATTCTAGAGTACCAGATGATTTAGTTTCTAACCATGTTTTCTTTTATTTTAGTTATACATCTTCTCTACAAGATGACTTGGAGATGAGTGAAAGTGATGAAGAAGCGGTAAGACTGTCAGCTTTGAAAATCATTCATTCATTAAATACTATCCTGTTTATGTTGTGTCTTTAATGAAGTATGTTTCCCTTAACTATGCTTGGAAACAATTGTAATCTTAGTTTAAAACAATTTAAATACATTGTTTTCAACCAAGATTTCTAGAATACAGATAGAAGATATGAGTTGGTAGGATAGCAAAATTGGAAATATTTTCATAGTTCATTTTTGAAATATTTTTGGAATTTTTTTATTATTTTTTTATTCTTTAAATGCTTAAGAATTTAATAGAAGGCAACAATTTCAGCTCTTAGTGTGCCATTGAATGATCAAGCAACATCAAATCCTAATTAGTAAAAACCACCAATTTTATGAACGCAGAATAAAATTTTAAAGCATCAACTTAAAACATAATGTAACTAGGGAAATGAACGCTCTGCAGACTTTGTGGTGAGAGGATGAGAGTATTCTTAGCAATACCATAATCTTAAGAAGAAAGGAAAGTGTTCACCTAAAATTATGCATAGTCAGTGAGAGAGGTCCCACCTAGACTAACACATGAGCACACCCAGAGCTGTTTGAGGTCTTTTAATTTTTAAAAGTTGCATTAATACCATATAATAACAATGCAACAAGGTAGGTACATAACAATGTCCTTTATACAAGGTTGATGTATAATGTAACTGCAAGCATAAAATATTTTTTTATGGTTCCATTTTATGTTTTTTATTGAATTTTATCCCCACTGCTTAAATGCCATGCCTGATGGCAATTATTGTTATCATTTGGAACTTTACATAATAACTGAAAAGTTGATTGTGTGTAACTTTTGTTTTTATCACGAAATATAATAATTTTTATGCACAATTGTGCTATGTCTTAATAAATGAATAATTTTCTGAAAACTTTTTATCTTAATTATAACTATGCTGAGTAGTTATTCAGATTTTAGAATTAATGTTTGCTTTGGGAGGACAAAATAATTAATTTCCAAAAGCTTGGCAACAATACTTTTTGGTTGATTTGTACTATCAGTTGAATTTCTTAAATTTTTGCAGAGGTACATATAACATTGTCATGCATCAAAAGAGCTGAAAATTATACCAGGAAGGTATTCAATTAATCTGTTCTCCATAAATATATAGGGTGTTCTTTAACTACTGCCCTTAATGTATAATTTTAATCAAAGTATTCCCACAACAGCCTGCTGTGGGTCAGTTCATGGCTCCATAAGTCAGGGAGGGTAAGGGTTCGCAATTGCGTGAACAATGGCATGATTGTGATAATGGGGCCAGTATTACAAGCAGGTGATCTTTACTTCTCTGACTAGCTGGTACTCATTAATCTGAAGATGGGTAGGCTTCAAGCCACCACTGAAGATTGAACCCCAGTCCTTCCCAATGACAGTTCAAGTCCCTTTTAACCCCTTTAATTTTAAAATCAATATAAACAATGAAGTAAAAAATTTATACAAATTAAGAGTGGTGAAATAATATTTAAGAGAGGTTAAAGAGAAATATTCCATAAATATGATAATTCATTATTGATTAAAGTAATATTAATTTTAAAAACATTAAATCCTGTTTAGTTACCAGAAAAACAAAAAGGAGTTGAAAGGTATAATTAGAAATACCTTCAAGTTTTATTCAGCAATCATACTTGTTCTGAGGTTTTTAAGTTAATTAACAATTATTCATTAGATTTCCATGTCAGTTTTGTTTTTCTCTTCATTTCAATATATTAATTTGTGTTAACTAATGTGTATATTTTTTTAAAAGAAATATTTTTGTCAAGTGTTCTAAAAATATATAAATAAGAATAAGGGTGGTAATTATATACCACCCAATATATGGTCAATTCTTGCAATCTATTTTATTGTAATTGTACCCATATAAAGGCATTATTCTTATTATTTTCATTTTAACTGCTTTTTTTTTACCTTAAAGTT
The DNA here is from genome assembly GCF_043381705.1 of Parasteatoda tepidariorum. NCBI lineage: Eukaryota > Metazoa > Arthropoda > Arachnida > Araneae > Theridiidae > Parasteatoda > Parasteatoda tepidariorum. The sequence goes on along the minus strand of NC_092214.1, from coordinate 35,248,882 downwards.
TTTTTAATAGTTTAATAAGCTTTATTAGTCTGAGCTAGATTCTTACAGTCAGCTCATGTGAAACAGTGATTTTATCTCTTTAACTCTTAAATTAGTTATTATATCACTCTGTTCTGTTGTTTAAGTGTCTTTTAATGTAGGTGTATAATTTTGTTAAGTTATTTTTTAACAAATTTGCACCTAACTATTTATAGTGACTCTAAATTTAACAAAAATAAACTAAATTATATTTCTAGTAATGTTTATTTTGTTGAATTTAGATTGAATAGTAACATTTGGTATAAACAATGCAATAATGAATTTTCTATAATCATTTTATATCCAATTCTGTATAATTTTTTATATGCGTGATACAATTTACATCTCCTTATAGGTGCCAGACAAAAAAGAAGATACTTCAGAATACCTGTAAGCATTAATATATGTTTTTTATTTGTGATGTGCATGCTTCATATACTTCTATTATTTTATATAATTGTTGCACTGTACTTTCATTATTTCATATACTAAATGTACCAACCTATTGCAATTTCTTTAATTTTGAAAATAAGAAAATGTATTACATATACCATATAAAATTTAGTATTTAACATAAATTTATTCTTGCTTAAACATTTTTTAATAGTGGTATAATAGTTATAAAAATAGTTGCTTTAAATGTTATATTTTGAGTATCCAAATATAAACAATAAAAGTATTGTCCTGTATATTCATTTCCTGTTATGAATGATATGCTACAAAACTAAATTTTAATTTACCAGAAATATACTTGATTATTTCAAACTGTTTGTCAGCTTTTAAGATGATTAAATTATAGTTCATTTTTTAAAAAAAAGTAAAGTATATGCTTGAAAGTAAAGCAGAAAATAAGCTTAAATGTCCTTAGCTTTATGTTACAATCTTTTTTTCTTAGTAGGATTTATTTTAGTCATTTTTATCACTTATGTGATCGTGATTATGCCTATTTACACTGTTATGCATATTTTAGAGCTGCTCCAAGCAATCCAGTAACAGTAAACAGTACTTCTCCATCTGCCCCAGTAAGCAGCACAAATATGGAAACAAATTCCGCTTCATCATCTAGCTCAGAGAGCGGAGACAGTGATTCAGATGATGATAGCTCAGAATCAAATAATTCAGATTCTTCTAGTGAGTCCTCTGATGAAGATACGTCGTCCATGGTAAAAAAATAATTAACTTATTGATAATTAATAAATTAGCTTATTACTTTAATTGCTTTGTATGAATTTCATTTCAATAATGCCTCAATTCTTACGACGTTTGTCACATCAGCTCATTTTGATGCTCAGGGATCTTGTTTGATTCACATGAATGCCGCTTTCCTAATAAACAACAAGAGTTTCTCACAACCTCTCCATAGTTCCTGGAAATGCAGCCTGTCATGAATTGCCTCTTGGTTACCATGGGTTTTCTTTCTTTGTTTTTCATCTTTATTTACTTTCAGTTTTTCTTGTTGGCAGCTCTACGTTTTCTATTTCAAATCCTGCTTTGTTTTCCTCATTCACTCCTGGGGAGTTTTGAGAATGGGTGTCTATTTTTGAGTGCTTGAACATGTAGACTTCTTTTCACTTTTATAATTTATGAAGCAAATTATATTATATGCCTTGAACCATGCTTGCTATTAGAGTTCTAAATCCGTCAGAAAAAAATTCTTTAACTTTCATGATGATTATTCAATATTTTTCAATTTAGGTGCCATATTTAAAAAAGAATTTCAAAATTTGCTGATGATGATAGCCAAAACATTTGGTTAATTATGTTTTTAAGAATTTAATAATATTCCAATGTTATAGAGTTGAAGCTGTTTATCTCAAACCTCTTTATCTCAAATACCTCTATACCTCAAAATTTCTAAAATCTCCTACATTTACTGTATAAAATCAATGTATTTTCCATATTGATGTCGAATTTTTTTTCCAAACTTCCGTTCCTCAAATTTCTAATAATAGAGCACAGATGTTAAAACTTTCTTTATCAGTAGAACTTGCAGACAGAGATGAATTTCAGGAACCCACAAGAAGTAGGGATGAACAAGTTGAGGGGTGTTTCTTGGAATTTCAATCACTATCCCTGCACTTCCTTAGACTTAGAAAGGAATACAATGATTCTGGCAGTAAGTGAGGGGTTAATGAGTAGTGACCACCAGGGGTTAGCTTTTCAACATAGATAAGAAAGCTAAGAAGAGAAATTCATTTTCACCTTAAAATTGCAACCAATGAATCAAAGGATAATTAAGAATTTTAAAGTGAACTATAGAAAACCGTTGGTACACAAACTTGTAGATGCCATCGGTGAAAAAAGTTCTCTTCCAAAAATAAAGATGTTAGATGCTATCAGAATTACTGTTTTGCCTGGAGAAATGTGTCTAAAAACTATCCAAAATGGTTTTAAAAAGCTGGTTTTAAGAATAGCTGTGAAGATGATGAACAAGAGGGTGAAGGCATCAGTAAAGAAGAAGAAACTGTTGACGCTGAAAATGCAGTGCCAGATTTGACAGAATGGAAAGCAATAAAATCTGGATTTAGTGTTGACATTGATTTTGAAGATTTTTACAAGTGGTCAACTGCCTGGCAACATGCGAAAATCATAGATAATGTAAAAGGAATACCCAGATGAAAAGGAAGAAGCTGAAGATCATATTGATGAACCAAAAGTGAATGCAAGAGATGTAGAAAAAGCAGTAGAATTCTAAATAGACTATTCTTGAATCCCGGAAAAATGTTGGTTATGAGGGATTTGTAACCTTACTTTCTAACCTTAAGAGAATAGTCGAAACAAATAAGATTATAGGTCAAAAATATTTGAAAAATTATTTTCAGTGTTAAATGTATGTTAAAAAATTCTATGTAAATTTATGTATGAGGTATAATTAATTTACAGAAATGCCTATTTTTTTTAAAACATTTGAAGCACTTGTATTAGAATTTCTTAATTAAATTTTCTAAAGTACCTGTATATCTTGAAACCTCTTAATCTCAAATTTTTAGCCATTCCCATGAGATTCGAGATAAACAGGTTCGATTGTATTAAATTTCCACTTGGATTTTTCCTTATTCAATGTAAGAATCATAATTAAAAATGCTGAAATTCCGCAAACAAATGATTTACTTTTTTCAGAGCTTTGACTATTTACCTTTTAGAGTCATATAAGAAGTTTTAGTGGTATAATGGCCTTTTTGCTATTTTAAAGATTCATTTTAAATTACAAATTAAAAAGCACCAAAATTCTCTTGTACTCATATATTAAGCTTTCAAAGTATTTTTTAAAAAGTATTTTTCTTTAAATGGTATTTTGTTTTAATGCATCCCAGAATATTTTTAAAATTGTTCATCAAAAATATATTCAGAAATCAATAGAATCAGTCCAAATATGGCAATCAATGTGTAATATTGGAAAATTTATTACAATATTACACATTGGTTGTCATAACAGCATTTTTCCATTTTTTTTATTAAAAAAAAATCATTTCATTATTTAATCAACTAAAATTTTTATTCCTAAAAACTATCACTATTAACTGTGATAAATCTTAATGTAAACATTATCCCATGTGCCAAATTTTTGCAAGTTATAATTTCAGCTGTACCAAATATTGCATCCACAAAATCTCATTAAGGCAATAATGATGTATCAAAATTCTTGTTCATTGTATTCTAACTAAACACTGTATATATCACCAGTATTGTCTGGATTTTGATGCCATTTGCATTTTTGTACTTAAGGCTAACTTCTCCCATTAAAAAAATAATAAGGTGCCTTTTTTTCTCTCCTGTCAACCAAGACAAATGTTTAAGAAAATAACATAGGTTAAGTACTTGTTTGATTATAAGAAATTAATTTTATTTTAAGGACATTTTGACTTTCATTAGTTTATTAATTTCCAGATTATGGTTATCAAATTTTCATATATCTTAAATGTTATTTATTGACTCCTATAATTATTACATTAAATATACTTTTCTGTCTTAGAAATGGGGCTTGTCCAATTTTGTTGATGAATCTAGAAGAAATCATTCTCCGGCATTCCGAAGTCTTGAAATGCAAAAACAACTGAATAGTGCAAAACCTGTTAGTAATGTTTGTGCTCTAACTGCTAAAGACAACTTCAGTCCGTAAGTGTACCATTTAAGCCTAATAAAAAAGTGAAATGTTTAATTTATAAATGAAATATTATTTTACCATCAGATAGCATGTATTAAAATTTTTTTTATATTAAATTGCGAATTGTCTTTTTTTTCAGTCCTGTTTCACAACCTCTGAGTGGTTTTATTGTTGCTGATACACCTGTAACTGCCAAAAGTGAGATTTTAAGTCCCATACGTTCCCCAGCTCATCCTGTTGTTGGTCCTCGAACGCCACCTTCTCCTACCAGCCCATTGAAGGATTTATCTGAAGGAGGCAAGAATAGTTCTAGTTTAAATGATTCGAAGTCAGAGCCCTCCGTTGAACCAAAATCATCGGATTCTGTTCTCGATACATCAAATGAAAATAAAACTCTATTATCAAGCACACCTATTTCCTGTGATGAAAATAAAGAAAATGCTGCTGTAGACACATCTTCTGATATCTTGAGTTCAGAAGTAGGTTCATCTCCATTAAATCATTCATCCACAGATGATAAAGTGGAGTCAAAAGATACTAGTAAGTCTAGTTCTGAGAAAGATACTTCTTATTCAGAAGCTAAATCATCTACTCCTACATCTGATGCTCCTGAATCCTCAAGTGAAAATTACTCAATTAAAACTCGTCAAAAAGGTGTGACTTCTACGAAGAAAAATAAACCTGCTAATCTAAAAAAGGCCACTAACAATAACCAAAATGATGAAGCGAATTCACCTCCAATTGCCAAGTTTAAACATCCGAGAGCTTGTAGAAAATCAACTGAAAAAATATCAGCTTCTCCATCTCCTGCAAAAACTGAACCAATTAAGGAGCCACCTAAAAAACGCTCAAAACCAGCAATAAAGCAGAAAGAGGTTCCTAGTCCTGAAAAGAACAAAACTGTGCAAAAGCCTTCAAGCAGCCCTAAGAAACCAACAAAAGCCAGTTTGAAACAAAAGGTTAAAGCCACTAAAGCAACATCTAAGACAAATACTGATGCGAAAAAGGCAGATCTGAAAAATAAGAAGAAAAAATTTGTTGTTGAAAATTTCCTTCAGAGTCCTACATCTATTAATGATACTAATTTATCTAGTTTACGTTCTCCTTCTCCTAGTCCAGACGATCTGCAAGCTTCAGAAATCAAAAAGCATTCTGACACAGTTGATAAACTAACGAATTCAAATCTCCCCACTGCTAAGAATGCTGTAAAGAGCAATTCTAAAGCAACAAATAAAGCAAAAGCTGGTGAAAAATTAAGAAGATCTGCTCGTTGTAGTGAGCGGGCTTCAAGTCTCAGTCAAAGTGAACCTCCAACTACCCCTAAACAAGGTGCTGAACACTCTTCCTCTTCAAGTGTATCTCAAGTGGAAACATCTACCCCTAAATCAAGTAGTGCCACGAACAAAAAGCCCCAGAAAAAGTTAGTCAAATCAAAATCTCATGTTGAGAATCTTCCAATTTCTATTGATCCTCCTTTGCAAATACTCTCTCCCATTCCTCATGAATCACCTCCAATTGCATCAACATCTGAATTAGGCAACCAGAAAAAAATCATGGTGTGCATTCCTTTGAGTAAATTGCTACGAATTCCTAGCGTTTTACATCTAATTCAAGAGCCTGATACTAGATTAACTTCTAAAAATCACTCTGTGAGTTCAGTGGAAGATGTTAAACAAAAGAAGGATCTGCCTTCAGAAAAATCTTCAAAAAATATTTCGAGCAAATGTTCGCAATCTAAAGACTTTAAAGATAAGCCTCGGACAGTTCAGGCTTCTAAGAATTGTAAAAAGAAATTATCTAACACTAAAAAAGATAATACTTCTAAACCAGTGTCTGAGAGTGCATCAAAAAATGCTTCCAGTGTAAATAAAAGTAGTGCTAAAGTTTCTGACAAAGTAATCTGTGATGTTGAAAATAAGCTTCCTAAAAAGAGAAAGTCTGAAGAGGATAGTAAACAGTTGTTGAAAAAGAAACCCAAGCTAACTTCTCGATCAACAGAAGAGAGAAAATCAAAAGAGTAAGTTCATTTAAACTTAAAAATATTTATATTTAATAAATATTTTATAAAAAATTTATATTTTAAGTAAAGTGTCAATAAAACATATTTTAAAAGGCAGACAAAGAAACCCTTATAAGGGAAATATCTATTACATTTATAAGGTTATGTAAAAGATTGTAAATGTCGTAATAGTGCAAGTTTATATTTAAATACAGTGAAACCTCGGCTAAACGGACACTCTTGGGAGCGATAAAATTATCTGCTTACGAGAATTGTCCGTTTATAGGAAAAGTACACAAATGACGAAGTTTAACTTCGTAATTTGTTTATAGAATAATTGCAATGATGTAGAGAAAGTTAAATAATCTACACTAACTATTTACAATGATATTTATTTAAATTTAAAAAAAAAATACCTTTTCAATACAAAAAGGTATGAAAACATTGGATAATTTTAGATGTAGCTACAGAAAAATGAGAATGTTTTTCCTATATACAAAGACATTTAAATTAGTCTTATGACACTAAATAGGCGCTTTGAGTCCTATGTCACTTCCTCAGAGGGTTTGATTATTAGGTTTACACCCCCTAACACCTCTCCCATCACTTGAAAGGAAACATGATAGTAAGTAAACCTCCCATTATGCACAGAAAAAAATAAAGCTGCAATGCATATCTGTGAAGCAGAAGGCTCTATAGAATTGTCATATCCAAAATTGACCATCTGTCAAATGTCTAAATAAATGTTTCATTTCTATGAGCACCTCAATGACTAGATTTCTGTTCTCTTTCTTAACTGTTAATGTAGTCTTAAATATAGTCCTGTGTTAAATATAGACTTTAAATTGATACTAAGTATAAAGGAATTTTTAGTGGGGATGAAAAATTGAGTGCATTTAAGGCATCATATCAGCTTGTGGCGTCTCACAGGGAGGATCTTCTAGATAAAAAGATCAAAAGATGCCCCTGTCTGAAATATTTCACATGAGCAGTATCATTTCCTCTCCTTTCTTTGCAAAGATAAAGGAAGATGAAAAGAGAATAATCGATTTTTTGGTAGGGAAATAGCTTAATATTTTTAGTTGTGGATAAGGTTAAAAAAAATTACAAGCTTTAAGAATGGTGGAAAGTTGCATATTTTTTCCCATAGATTTTGAAGTAGAAACAGTTTTTTTTATTCAAATTTAGAAAAATAGTTTGGCATGTAGAGATAGAAAGCGTTTCATGGCATGAGTGATTGTCCGTATCCAGTTACGGGAGTGTCTGATTTGTGGAGGATTTACATAATAGTTTGTTCATAGAAGATTCACAGGGAATTAAGAGTATGTCCATAATGAGAGGCATTCGTTTTGTAGGAGTGCTCATAACAGGAGGTTTCACTGTTGTTCCAAAATGTTTTTTATTTTTAACTTTCTCATCTTTCTTATGTAGGCAAATCAGTGGGATTAAAGTTGAATCAGCTGCTACTCAAAATGATGGTGGAGGAAAACCAAGGCCATTAGAACGATGTGATAGTGCAAGCAGCTTAAATTCATTGTGTAGCCAGAGAAGCTCAAAAGTACATATTATTAAATACTTATATAATAATGCATAAATTAATGCCAGTGTTATTTGAGGGAGGAACACTACTAGGATTGCTAAAAAACAATGTATTTTTCTTAAGCAAATTTATTAATTGACAAGCATTGTGGGCACAGCAAACAAAAACATATGTATCTGTACTATTTACATTTATCATTTTTTTAATTACATTTGAAGTAGTTAATTAGTTAATTAAAAAATTCCCAGAAACTAAATGCATGTATAGTCATTTATGTATAACTCTTTGAAAACATTTTCTAATAACAAATTCAATAATTGCCCCCCAATTTATATCCAGTTGTCAGTTTCATAAATTAAAATTTTTTTGGGTTGGGGAAGGAAATTCTTTTGACTGTAAATACTACCAAGATGAGCAAAAATTTGTAATTTTTTTCCTATTTTACGCGGGTGTTCTTTTTAAATTCTATTTCAAATACTATGTTTGCATTTATAAGCTATCAAAATAAGATTATATACAGGGTGTTTTGTATGTAATCCTTCTTTATATTCCCGCTTTATTATTCAATAAATAGAAATTCAACACATTTGTAAAAGTAGAAATTAAATATATAGGCAGCATATTAATTATTTAGTTGATCATAAGAAAACAAATTAAATCCAAGACTCTTTAATTCTCAGAAATCTCTGCTTGTTACCAGTGTTTATTTATTTTACCCTATTTAACTTAATAAGTTAATGGCTGTTTTTAAATTCATACTATTATGAATATTTTTTTGAATCACAACTTTGAGTTTAAAGTTTACTTTTTTAATTTAATGCAAAATCAAGAATTAAAATATGATATTAATTTGATAAAATTATTATTACATTTGAAACATCCTATCAATTTATTATGTCGGGGCTTATTAAATTTACATTTATCCACTCTTCATGTATTCTTTTTTTGTGGGTGTGACTCCTCAATGTATGCCCTCTTTTTTATAACTCATAAGCTGCCACTGATTTTATACCGTATCAAAGTATTATTTTGTATCAAAGAAATTCACTCAAACTGCTATGAATTAAATTCAGAGTAAAAATAAGCAACACTTTTCAACTTAGCTAAAATAACTAATTTTTTAAGTCACTTTATTGTCAGCAAAATAAAATATTAAGAAAATAATGTTTAAATATTGTGCAGAATCTGTGCAATATCAAACTGTTTGTTCAGCTGAATTCAATGAATGCCATTACTAATTTTTAAAATTTTTTTTTATGCAGTATATAGATGAAGCATTGAAAAAATCTTCGAATCAATATTAGAAATCACAGGAGTATAATTTAAACTATAATTTCATGTGTCTAGTTTCCCAATGCATTCAGGTTTTAAAATGTAAAAAATTCACCAAGAAATATTTTATTTCTGAAATTGTAATTTAAAATATATTTTTATCTTTTGATTTATGTTAACGGGAAATTTAAACATATTTTAAATTGTAAATTGTTTTAGTCCTCAAAAGAAAAGAAAGATTCTGTGATGCATGACTCAAAAAGACTTAAAACGTCTGTATCATCTGCAGTCCCTGTTAAACAAGAAATCAAGCAAGAAAAAGAGGATCGATCAAAATTGCACATAAAAAAGGAACCAATTTTACCTCTTGATAAATGTATGAAATCCAGGGATAAATCTTCTATTGCTGACATTGATTGTAAGGAAAAGGGAGATTCTTGGAGTGATAACCTTAACTCATCTAGTCAGGTTTGTATTGTTTTAAATGTGATAAAACTGACCTGTTATCTATGCACTTTGAGACAAAATATTATAGAAAACTGGTTTTTTAACATATAAATGCTCACAACATTATAAAATCAAATTCACAATTATTTTAAAATATGCTTATTTCAGAATTTCTGTACAAAATTAGGTTCTCAAGCTTAAATTCCTATAAAAATTGTGTGTTTCATAAAGGCATAGAAAAGTTCGATTTTGAAAATTAAAATGGTTCTTTTTACAAAGATTTCAAATATTGATTTAAGTTTATTGAGTTTTTTTCTAATTATTAGTTTTCTGTCAATTGTAAATATTTTGACTAATATGGATTGAGGTGAAAAGATGGCCAAATGGTCAAAGAAAAAAAAGACAAAATTCATGGCAATAACAAACAAAGTACCAAACTTACTGCCGCTAAAAATAAAAGATTATATTTTGAAAATGTTGATCAGTTAAAATATTTTAGAGCAATTATATAGTGAGAAAGGTATAAAAAACAGAAATAATAAGTTTTTAAAAAATTATCTACTATTTATTTATGTTGTATTTTAGCGCTAAAATAAGCAGTTAAAGTAATATAGCTTAAAATGTCTTTATCATATTTATCAATGGTTCTGTCTCTTTTTACTTATTAATTTCCTCCATTTTATCATCACTAATATATATAATTATTTTTCTCCAGTTTTTTTCTTTTGTTATTTTTACATGTAAAATGGAGTGTATTTTTGAATTCGATCCATTGATTTGACTGAAGAGGCAAGTTGCATGCTGGAGCAAATTAGGCTCAGTCATTTAAAAAAAAAAAAAAAAAAAAACACGAAATTTTTTTTCATGTAACAAAACTAGCAACTTAACTGTAACAAAACTAGCAAAACTTTTAATAAACTTTATCTTCTCTTATTTTTGATAAAACAAGATTTTAAGTTGCAATCATATAAGTTTGAGGAGTTAACAGCAATTAAATAAAATATTTAAGATCTTTCTCTCAAACCATTGAGATTTCATATTAATATGAGCAATTCCCATCATTAGCTTGTAAGATTTTTCATATTAGGCATTATGTAGTTTGGTACACTTTTCTCCGTGTTTAAAATATTTTGGGCTCTCCAATATGGAGGAGCATATATTTATTAATTTTAATGTGCATTATTTGCCAAATCAAGATATTTTTCAAATCAAGGAATTTTGTCGCAATAAGCTGTCATCTTTTATCTTCTAAGAGACAGAGAAATTTACAATCAGAAAATACCTCCAATCATTGTTTAAAATTGTAATTGTATACAAAGGTGCATTTGTTATAAATATTTTATAAGGTTTAATTTTCATGAAAAAAAATACACACAAATTTTTTTGTTATTAGTACAGCTTATAATAGTAACACAATCCAAATCCTAAACTTTCTTTCTATAATAAAATTATTGACATTCTTTAATGTAAAAAGAATTGATTCATTTTATAAAGACTGGGTTTTGTAAAGTCTCTTTAATAAATCAGTTTAGTTAAAATAAAGTTAATAAATGTAAACGGAATAAATGTAAACAGAAGTTAAATATAAGGTATAGTAAGTACTATATAGGTATAGTTTTTCTCTAAAATTTCACATATAGGCCAAAATTATTAAAAAAAAAAATTGTTTAAATTAACCTTTTCCAGGGGGCTGGGACAGCAGTTGTCACATCTGATCTTGGGTTCCACTGGTGGGCATGTGACACTTTCAGCGTAGGAATAGGGGAAGGAAACTCCACTGCAGTTAAGACAGAGGATCAAATTACAGGGGGGTGTGTTTTATTGTTTTAGTCTATACGAGAGGTCTCCCCTTTTTAAGTTAAGGGGAGAAAAGTTTCTTTACTTTCCCACCTACCTTCAAACATCTATTCCAAGTTTGCGTACTTGCTTGTTTGTATGCTGTTTTCTTAAGTCTTTTTTAGTCAGTTTCAAAGTTGCTTTTTTTTGTATACATTTTTTTTGTTCAAGCTGTAGGTCATTTTTTGAAGAAAAAAATTTTTTTTATTAAAAATTTATTCTCACGAATATTATCAAAAGTACATAAAAATATGGAATATCCAGAATCGAAAAGCGTTTTTTTAAGTGAATTTCTCAAATTGAAATAAAATATAAAAGCAATATATTTTACAGAAACTCAAATAAATAAAGCTTTTTTAGGTTCTGTTTTAATTTCGTTTTATAAAAATATTTAATGGATATATTGATTATAATTGCTGCATGTTGCTATTAATATTATTTTGATTATAATTGCTGCAGTTTTTGTGAATTTTTTTTTTTAAATAAAAGTTTTAAAAGCAATTCCTATTTATTTACATTGCATAAAATATGACCCTCAACTAATATTTTACTATGAAGAATACATTTTTTGTATATATTTAATGCAATAAACATTACTTTTTCCTACAGCAATAATTTCAAAATATCAATATCTTCGTTATTCAAAACAAATTGAAATAAAATTTTTAAAAAAAATCTTATTATTTACATAACATATAATATGACCCTTAAGTAATAATTTACAATGAAGAAAGCATATTTTGTATATATTTAATGTAATAAGCATTACTTTTTCCTACAACAATAATTTCCAAAATATCAATATCTTCGTTATTCAAAACAGCTATTTTCATAAAAGTTTTAAAAACATTTCCAATTTATTAACATAACATATAATATGACCCTCAACTAATATTTTACTATGAATAATACATTTTTTGTATATATTTAATATAACAAGCATTACTTCTTCCTACAACAATAACTTCAAAATATCAATATCTTCGTTATTCAAAACAAGAATTGAAATAAAAGTTTTTAAAAAAATTCTTTTTATTTACATAACAATGTCCCTTAAGTAATAATTTAAAATGAAGAAAGCATTTTTGTATATATTTAATATAATAAGCATTACTTTTTACCACAACAATAATTTCCAAAATATCAATTATCAAAACAGGAATTCGTTATTCAAAACAGGAATTTTAGTAAAAGCTTTAAAAACATTTCCTATTTATTAACATGACACATAATATTACCCTCAACTAATATTTTACTATGAATAATACATTTTTTGTATTTATTTAATATAATAAACATTACTTTTTCCTACAACAATAATTTCAAAATATCAATATCTTCGTTATTCAAAACAAATCGAAATAAAAGTTTAAAAAAAAATCTTATTATTTACATAACATAATATGACCCTTAAGTAATAATTTACAATAAGGAAAGCATTTTTTGTATATATTTAATATAATAAACATTACTTTTTACCACAGCAATAATTTCTAAAATATCAATATCTTCATTATTCAAAGCAAGAATTTTAATAAAAGTTTAAAAAAAATTCCTATTTAATAACATTACATATAATATGACCCTCAACTAATATTTTACTACGAAGAATACATTTTTTGTATATATTTAATGTAATAAGCATTACTTTTTCCTACAACAATAATTTCTAAAATATCAATATCTTCGTTATTCAAAACAGGAATGTTAATAAAAGTTTTAAAAACATTTCCTATTTATTAACATAACATATAATAATAATGAAAAAAAAAACTTTCTAAATAACATTTAATAGAAATTTAAAAAATTCAATAAAATTACTCAGATGGTGGAGATTTTAATTGTTAATATAGTTTAGAATAGAATATGGATATTGACTTTGTAATCATTAGTTTTCTTTATTTTTATTTGTCATAAACGGCAAATATATATACAGTGGAGCATCGTTTATACGACGATCACTTATACGACGTTTACATTTATACGACGTTTTAGTGTGGTCCCAAATCATTCCTATTCATTTTAATGTAAAAATATATCGTTTATACGACGCACAGAATCGGTTATACGTCGATTTTTAGATTTTGTTCTTTATTTAATTTTTTATTGTGTATTTTAAAAAAGGGCGGAATTTGCCAACATGAATGATGCAGAAAAGGGTGTCAACAAGAATGCTTGGATGATGACCGTAATTTTTACTAGATGACTGAAAAAACTAGACAATGTTATGAAGAGGAAAAAACGAAAAATTGCTCTATTCATCGACCAATGTCCAGCGCACCCATCGATACTAATTATTTTGGAAAATCTAAAAGCTCTCTTTTTTCCTGCAAATTGCACAAGTGCGCTTCAGCCATTAGATTTGGCCGAGATTAGAAATTTAAAATTGCATCATAGAAAGCAGTAACTTCAACTCGCTATTCAAAGCATTGTAGAGAATAATAGCAAGAAAATATAATTAAAGTTAACATACATTCAAATGGCTCACTGCAATTTTTCTCCTTTGGTTATTTGTTTGTTTTGCTTTGTCTAATTTAGAAATTTATGTAAATTAACACGTTAAACATTAAAATTAATTGAAAACAGAGTTAGTTTCAGTTTTAGAAGTAAAAATCGATTATACGACGTTATCGTTTATACGACGTTTTTCGGTGGTCCCTTCGGCGTCGTATAAACGATGCTCCACTGTATATATATATATATATATATATATGCGTGCATAATTTTTTTATAGCTAGCGTAATGAATAGTTTTCTAAAACTGTGATTAGGTTTATTTGTTTTTTATAGAATTTAAAACAATAAAATGAGAAAATTGTGACACACCGCACTAATTCTGACTGTTTGTAAAACACTATAAATAGTCAACATGTGACATTTGGAATGTAGTTTTTTAAGCTGAATTGTATAAAACCACCAGAGAAGTTTTCCCGCGCCTTTTTAGTTGACAAAAAAATGGGAATTCTCCACCAGTGGTATTTCTATTATCCCTAACCGGGGTGGTGTAAAAGACAGCAAATGGTGTTTAGAATAACAGAGGGGGAATAAAACTCTCGGGGATGTTTAACACCCATCATTTGACTTGTTTTAGGGATTAGCGGTTCCCTTTCTTGAATTCATCCCCCGGTCTCAGAAAGAGCCCACCAGAGGATCTATATTTCTTATTTTTGCTCCCACGTGAAAAGGTTAACTACTTGATAAATTTTATAATGAAAGTTTATTTAAAGTATTGATAAAAATACATTTTATTCATATTTATTTAGTTTATACATCTCTTCTCCCTTCGATGAATTATGCTTTCAATAAGCGTTTATTAAAAAACTAACATAAATTTGTGGCAAAGTTTCACATTAGGAATCATATTAAAATATCTAGAATGGTATTTCATTGATAATCAAGCACTATGGGCATTTAATTAGTGAATGAATAATCAAAATAGATTTATGTATTTTTGTTATAGTTGTTAAATTTGTTTAATCTAATAAGGAAAGAAAAGTGTAACTTAACTGACTTAAATTTTTAGAAAAATTCCATGATTTATTTTCCTAATTGGCTATTAAGGAAAAATTTATAATTTGAAAAGGAAGGCACTCGCTAATCAAGCTGAATTTTTTTATTCAGTTGGTTATTTTAGTTTTCAAATTATCTATATTCCTTTTTGCCTTTTTCTCATTGGTTGCAGATTTATAAAAATTGGGTAAAGAAAAAAAAACAAATAAATAAAAACAAATAAATAAATGAAGAATGAATAAAATAAAGAGTGACAGAAATTTTACCCATCTCACGAGTAATAATACAGTTGGACAGATCACATTTAAGATACTTATAAACAAACATAGTTTCAATCAATTTCTTTTTTGAATTTTAATTTGACAAATCAATTATTATTTTTTAAAAAAAGTGTGTAAAATGTAGAGTTCTGCAGAAACTTTGAAATTTGTTACTTAAAACAATATAATTTTTTGTCAAGTTTTAAATCTAACTTTTTAGTTTCGCATATTAAGGTTTCTGATTAAAGAAAAAAGCTTAAATTAACTTTTTATAGTTAACAATATTTGTTGTATATAGGATGAATAAATTTGGTTTATATATTTTGTTTACTTGCATTTTTGAACTCTGAACTTCATAATCATTTTGAAATAGACAAAATAAATATAAATATGGTTTCCAAAATTAAAAAAAAACTTCTAAAGAAGGAAAAAATTAGATCAATTGGTTACGACACTTCGGGTACTTTCCTTATTAGTCGCAATAAAAAAAATTCAAAATATTCATTGTTTCTTAGAAAACAAGCTTTCAAAAAATGCATATCATAGATTTGTCTGAAAAATATTGAAAATCTCGTAATCATTATAGAGCAATCGACATAATTTACTTAGAAATTAAAATAGCAATTTGTCAAATGAATAATGCACAAAATTATTTAAAACACAATTTTTTTCATATTTTACTTTTTAAGGTCTAAAGCTAAAAAATCTTTTTAAAAGCTTAAAAAATCATTTCCTTGTTTTTTACATTTAAAAGTCATTTTTTTTTTCTTAAAAAATTTTGGTTCATATTCTAATTTTTGTTTAAAAACACTTTTAGTGTATTAGCTTAATATATAAATATGTGTAGACATTGGTGTCTAAGCGTCAGTATTAATTGTTTACATCATTGTATTAATTTTTAGTATTGTCATTGGGATGATATTTGCAAAGAGGATTCTAAAGGACCTTTAGAAAGTATCTTAGATTCCTCAATGAATTGGGATCACTTGTCTTTCGATATGCATAAAGAATTAAAAGAATCTTCTGGTCTTAAAATGTAAGTATTTTAACAATTTATATTTTGTTGTAAGAAAAAAAATTATTTAAAATTGTTTGATGTTTTAAAATTATTCTAACAGTTAAATCTAATTTTTGCTTCCAAATTTCTATGAATTTGAAAATTACTAATATCAAAGAATGTAAAATTAAAAGGATAAAAAATCAATCTTTACCTTTTGTTTAAATTTAACTTGTAGAACTTTCATCTACCATTTCTCTGCTCTATAATATACAGAGTATAAAATGATACGACAACGTCGCCAAACTTTTATTAATAATTTTGAAGAAATATTTTCAAGGGATTTTGCATTAATTTATTGAATCTTTTGCAAATAGTTTTGCTTCAAGTTTAAAACTTTGTGTATGTTATATTTGCAGAGTAACCAATTGCATATTAATAGCAGCTTTGATTTATTATTGCATACCGTTTATACTCTCTGTAAATTTGAATTGGTTATAGTTTAATATCTTTAACAAAAATGTAAATTTAATAATAAAATCTCCAATTAGTAGAAGTTGACCATTTAAGATATGTTAATAAATTAGTACCAATTACTATTTATTGACGAAATGAGTTAGTGATAAGGACATTTTTGGTAAGCTTTTTATTTTGGACATTGGTCAAAATGCGAGTTTTAGAAAATGATATAGCTGAAGATTTGCGGATGAAAAAATTTGACAAAGATCAAAATTCATTTTCATAAAAAATTAAAGAAACTTAAAATCTGTGTTTGAAAAAAAGGACAAAAATTAAAATGCGTATCTATGAAATGGACATAATTTAAAATGCAATGTTTGAAAAATGGGTATAGCTTAAACTGTGTTTTAATAATTCTGGACATCGCTCTAAATTCACTCTTTCAATGTTAAACAATATACCAATTTTTTTTTACACTTTTGAGCACTTAAATAACTTTTGATCTAATAATTAGATTTTCATGTACAGTGAGCAAAATAAAAAAGAAACACCATGAATAACTTTTGACTTAATAATAGGATTTTCAGTAACTTGGACTCAAACATAATGATTTACTTTTTTAAAATTAATTTTTGGCAAGGTTTTTAAAAATATGTAATAAGGGTAGCAATTACAAAACACCTGGTATAAAATAACTTGCAAGATTAAAATTCCAGTGCTAATATTACTGTTTTAAGATGCTATGATCCATGGAGCCATAGATAAGTGTCCCATTCGTTCATAATTTTGTTGTTTTTAATGTCAGTTACCAAAGACCAGCAAGCATGCACGGTGAAACTATGCAAGCTTTAAGGCAGAGGGTTCCTTTTTTTGTTTTTCAATGACTCCATTTATGGTCAAGAACACAACTGAAGCCACACACATGTCACAGTTTGTTTATAAGGCAGACCATTCGACATCCATTTTTTCATCCATAGATCGTAATTTTGACCAGAGAATGATCAATCTATTATTAAGTCCCTCCAGAGAAATTGATTTGTTATGGGAACATGAAGGACTTCGTAACCCAACAGATTCAATGAGCACCAGTCACCATTTATTTCATGGGGAGTCTTTGGCTGTTGGGGATCGAACTCATGACGTCTTGGACATGGGCCCAATGCCCTACCAACCAGACTATCCCAACCTTCCAAAATTATACCTTGAGAATGTTTTATCGATCACGAAAGCTCGTGCCCATGATTGCAAGACCTAGAAATAAAACAAAAACATTTTAACTACAAAATTAATTAATTACCTTTTACAAAATGTATATATTTGTCATTGTGTTGAAAAAATTTACTTTTGAGATTTTTTTTTTTATTTATTAATATTTTTTTTTTTGTTGCTGATCTAAAGCACAAACCTCGATAAGTTCTATCCATCTTTTTAAATATTACTAAAAATAACTTTCGTGATTATTTTTCGTTTTTTTTCTTCATTTTTTTGTAAAAACAGAACAAAATGTATTTTGGACCCATAATAGAGTCTGTATCGAAAAGTATTATTAGTGAAATAAAAAAACCTTTACAAAGCATTTAGCTATATTTGCAATTTAACTTTAAAGGCAAATACTCAAGCTTTTACTCCAATTCCATTTGCAATACAATATTGCATAATGTTTGCTATTGTGTTGGAAACCATGGTAATTTGTATGTGCAAAATAAATAAATAAAAATAATAAAATAAATCTATAAACAGGTTAAAATGTTGGAGCCTGTACTACAAATTCTTCTTTTTCCAATTGGAAAACCCTTTTTCAAAAATAATGTAAACTAACTGTTTTATGATAAAAGGTTATTTCTGTTAAACTTTCAATTTTTTTTAAAACCTCTAAAAAATTATTTTTTTAAAAGTTTTGGTGCTTTGCAAAGTGCATACCAAATTTAAGCTCAGAAGTTCTTGAACATTGATTTACAATTAAAATAGAGCATGGATTTTTGCTTTTATATTAATTCTTTTTCCTTATTTTGACACAAGTTACAACAATCCCTAGGTAAAAAGGAGATTGATAAAACATTTCCAATATTATTTTACTTCAATTTTTTCAAGTTTCTGTACTTGGGAATGTATAAACTGTATTCTATTCTGTAATTAAATGGAGTTATGTAATAACATCTCTTGGCTGGATTGTCACCTATGTAGAGAAGGAATGTGCATTATCTATCTGGGATTGCTGAAATATATTATGATATTCTACGTCATAAGTAAATCCTTATTATGTTCTATAAATTTATTTTATTTTAATTTTATCAAAATTTTTGGTTATTAATATTTACAATTCTTTAAACAAAATATAATGAAATGAAGTATTTCAAGTCTTTACTATAGATACGACTATACTTTCTGGCACCTCTATTAATTTCCACAATTGTAAGCCTATAAACCAAGTATAAAGGATTTGCTTCATATGCTTAAATTGTGTAACTTTAAGTATGCATATTATTAAGTGTGAACAACATTTAAGCGACAAAAGGCGCTACTAAAGCGTACTTCCTGCGAATAAACTTGACTCTGTTTTGATGGGTTCAGATTTTTGACCTTCAGCATGTGATGAGGTTAACCGCATTCTGGAAAATATTATTAAAATAATAAGAGCAGTCAAAAGTTTTTCTTTAATGTAGTTTTTAGATTTTGTATTTGTAACTTTAGCATTTATTGAAAGGTTAGTTTGTTATATGACAATTTTTAAATTTGTCATATATGAATAGAAAAAGCAATTTCATTCAAAAAAATTTTTAATAATTACTAGTTATAATTTTTTTTTAATAAATCTAATAATGACGAAAAGCATATTTTTAAATATTTATTTCTCAAGGGTTTCTAGCTATTCAATTGAGTTTCATAACAGTTTTAGATTTGGGTGTTTAAAATTTTTTAGCTTGTCATGAAAAAATGATTTTCTATGCTTTATAAATAAAAATTCTTTTCTTGAAATATTTGAATATTGTATTATTGGACATATAAGTTTTAATGTATGATATTCTTTTAACTTAACTGCTCTATTCCTATTTGTAGGCTAACTGATCAAGGTCCCATTATGCCAATGGATTACTACTGGACAGAAGGAAGGAAAATGAAGAAAATGGCTGAACTGGAGGTAAATAATAACAAAAAGTGATTTTATGTAAATCTTAAACAGAACTTGCTGCAAAAGTCACTAGATAATTGTTATTGATAAAGGAAATCGAATATCTAATGAATAATTAACGTAACCCCCTTTGTCTAAAAAATTGTGAGATTTGTTTTACTCAAATTTTTGTTAGCTTGTGAGTTTCAACACTTTAATGCAATAGATTAGAAATAAGCGAATGAAATAATAGTGATATTGAAAACTGAATTTGAAAGTGAAGTATTTAATTTACATTTCAATGAAAGTTTATTATTAATTTTAAATGCACAATGCAAAATTAGTTCATTATTTTTCTACCTCTGCAATAACAACAAAAAACGGCATTTGATTTATAATTAAAAGTTTCTAATGTTTCATTGCACACAATAAAATTTTAGACTACAAAATGATACATTATATTATTAAAAGAAAATGGTATGCAACTATATTTTATGCATTCAACTCATATACTACGAATAAAATTTGTTTTGTTGTGTGTTCACTTGCAATTAAAAAAAAACATTTTATTTCTCTATACATTGTAGAAAGATCCATTTCAACAAGCTGTTAAATTTTTTGAAGCTGCTGTTTTGTATGTTTTAACTAGTCAACAAAAGGAAGAAAACAGCAAAAATCCTGATTCTGTTTACCAGTTTTATTATGAAACCTTGCAATTCACTTCGTAAGTATTTTTTTTTTGTTAATCAGTTTGCATGTTAGTGTGCACGTATAACAACATGTGGAAAAGAACCTAAAAATTATTTCATTTAGAACCTGTGAGTTTCTGTAAAATTTTCTATTTTGAGTCTCGGAGTTCTTAAAAAATCTTTTGTTTTGAAATCCCTAAAAGAACCATAATATTACACTGTTTGTATGCATTGTTTTTTTTAACACACCTATTTTTATTTCTTTGTTTTCTCAACCATATCTAATATTCAAAAAATAATGTGAGTAAAGCAGATTATCTGGATAATATACTAATCAGCAAAAACTTCAAAGTTTCAATATTGTAACATGGGATGATTATTTATATATATANTATGTGTGTGTGTGTGTATATATATATATATATATATATTTGAATTTTCGAAAATGAATGGAAATGTTCTGCAGTCTTGTACAATGTAGAGATGCATTTAGTGTTGAAGTACTAAAAAGGCTTAAACCAGCCAAAATATGAAGTCTTTCTGAGAGGATTATTTTATACCATCACTAAAAACTTTACCTGTTCTTTAATTTTTTGCATTGTAAATATAAGCATTAAAAATGCAGCTTATCATTGTTTCACCTTTAACATGTAATCCATTGTACATTTCTTTATGAAAATTAAGATTTTTATTTGACTTTTAATTTAACAAATTTCCTTTATTTAGAATGATGTTAGCTAAAATTAAGAAGCTACAGTCTTGTCCTGGTAGTACTGAGTTTAAACTTTTAATATTGTGGTAAGTGTTTTTATTCGTTACTAGCTGATATTATTTTTAGTTCTAGTAATTTTAGTTCTAGTAATCTTTTAAAATAATCTTTTTACAATTTTTATAAATTTTTTAGCTTGAAGTGCCAGTCTTTATTGAATGTGAAACTTTACAGCTTAAAAATAAAAGAAATCAAAGAGCAGCTGGAGTGTGTTTCAGATTTTTTCAGAGCAGTAAGTTTCATAAAGATTGCTTAGTTTTCAGTTCTATCTTTTATTTGTACAGTGTTATTGTGTTTGTAATATTCCTGCCATAGAATTACTTTGTTCAAAGAATTTCATTATTGCTGCGCCACTTTATTGTGTGATTTACTGTGGATTGCTGCATAGCTAGAGAAATTTTATTGACACTTGGAAGTCATGGAGGTAAAACATTTTTCACGATCCTCTACAAAATGTCTTTACTGAAGGGAAAAGGTAGCAGAGATTTTTCTAGCCCAAAGAAGATTCAATGTTATGCTCTGAAGGAAGAAATGAATAGTGACTTGGATTTAATGCCAGAGGAATTAATTCCAATTGAGGAAAGGAATTCCATACTGAGTCACTTATAAGAAAACATCAGCAGGACCACTTCACATTCTCAAATCTACGAAATGAATTCACTTGAAGTGGAAGCATCTCTAAATCTATGAATGAGAAAGAAAAACTCAAACACTTCTATCTCTTTAAATATAAGAGTAAAATCTTCGGAAAACTTAAAAGAAATAATATCTATGGATTATAGAAAGAGAATAAAACAATATGCTTATGGCTATTCCATGCTTCATTATTGCCTGTCAGTTGCCATCGTAGTAATTATAGACAACACAAAGAACAAAAGTTCTGAAAAGATATTTAGTGTAATGCTAAGCAATTATTGGATACAAGCTCGTACTGCATTTGTTTGTAATTTTATTAGTGGGATATTAATCAGCCATAGCAATGGTAATGTACTCCTTAACATTTCTCTATCAGAGGTGGGATCCTTAATCAGCCATAGCAATGGTAATGTACTTCTTAACATTTCTCTATCAGAGGTGGGATCCTTAATCCATCTTTCTAGAAGCAAAAATATTATTTAGAAAAAGACTTTTTACACACTATGATTAATGGCACTGAATTTGAAACCAATCAACACTCTCCATCAAATCAATCTACACATATAGTGCTTTCGTAATGGTTTTAAAAACAACAGGTTGACAAACTAAAAAACTAACTGTAAAAAAAATAGTACTTTATTTAAATTTTTGAATTTTTAAAAACGAATTTTCTTAAATGTTTGAATTTTTATAAATGTATTAACGCTCAAATCAAATATTGGGTTATTAATTTAGTTTGATGTAAGAAGTTTTTAAATAATTAAAAAATAATTATAATTTCTTTATAGTTTTTCAATAGTTTAATATTATTTCTTTTATTATAGCATTGTTCTTCTTCCATTGATGCCCCAAATCCAAATCTGCCCTCTCTTCACCTATCAAGAATATCAAGTCTTTCAACAGTTTCTTCTCCGCATTCTGTCATCCCACCTTCTCCTAACAGTGTTAGTTCTCAAACTAGTGGCTATGTAAGTGGAGATGTTGGCAGCAATATTATAAAAAATACAGTTTGTGTTCCTCAGTATATGCTGGATACTATACATCGACAACATAGTCATTTGAAAAATCTTCACATGGGACATGATCTATGGGAACAAGCAGATATGTATATGACGCGAAGTAATCTGAAAGGTGAGATTTTACTGTGTTTTAAATTTCTAATTATTTTTTTTTATGTTCTTATTTAAAGCATTTGGGCTTATGGACGAGTATAATGTACTCCTTTAATATTTTTACAAGTTAGTTCCTTTTTTCTTTTAATCGTCTTAAGGAATTTAACTAAAAGATTCATTAGGAGGGGTATATTCACCTTTTTTATATTTAAATTTTATATAATAATTTTCTGTAATTGTATCTTTATTGTATGTTAATTTATTAACTTTGAATTCTTTTCTCAATTTATAGTGGAAGTTTTTTATTTAAAAAATGTATTCAAATTTCATTTTAAGGTATGAATCTCTTTGCTGAAAAAAAAATAGCAACTTTTCTAGGATTGATCTTTAATAATTTATGAATTAATTAAAAAATATTCATACTGTAGCATCAACCCTCTACCAAACCTACAAATTTTATTTCTTATTTCACTTCTGATGAAAAATAAATATTTTCGGCTTAAGTGGTTCTATGTATCCATTGCATCTTCATTGTGTGAATATAATTTAGTGAGTGATTATAATTTAATATTAGAGTAGAATTTTTTAAAATATTAATAATAAAAATTGTGTTTATAATTATATTTTTGTGTTATGTGTCTGTGCATGCCTTGGTTCCTGGTAGCTTGAAATTATGCATTTTCTGAGACCACTGTTTATTTCTATAGTTTTAATTTTATCTTAATACAAATGTGTAGAGTATTGTACATTTTTTTATTGAAATACTTCTGAAAGTAAGTCATTAAAGTATTTAATACTTCTGATTGAGACTAAAAAGACAAAATAAATTAGTTATAGAAGAGGAAATATACTAGTTTTTCCAACTATGTCAAATAAATAAATTGTATACCTCAGCTATTAAATTTTTTTAAAATTTTATTTAAAGTTACAGATTTATTAAAAGTTTTATTAAGCTTAATGATAACCATTTAGTAAAAAATTTAGAACAGCAAAATAAATTGACATTTATTTTTTCATTAGCGTCCTGAATATAAAATCTTATATGCTTCTTATTGTGTTAAGTCAATGAAAAAAACCCACTTAAAATTAATAATGATGTTACTTAATGCAGTGTTTATGATAATTATGCTCCTAAGTGTTGCTAATGGGAGTGAATGAAAATTTTCTTAACTTGAAAAATTGGTAAAATTTTAGTTTGTTACTATATAGTCAATTTTTGAATGTTTAGGTGTATTCTTAAAATTTCAGTGGATTAATTAGATTTTTTATTTATGTATTTTTTTGCAATGACAGTTGTTAAAATTTTTAAACTGTATTATTTTTCAGAATTTTTTAAAGAAGTGGCTGACCAATCTGAGCCTTTAACACTTCATAGCACTATAAAAGAGCTGGTGAGTTACATGCAGAAAGGTATTGGCCTTGTCAAAAATTACTTACGCTAGCATTCCGAGGATGATTGAAATTCTTTTAACAACCAGGTGTTTAGAGACTGATACTGAAATATGTTGCAATATTAATTTAGGATGGCTGCAATATTGTTGAATGTATAAGCTTATTTAAAGTTTATTTAATTCACTTACCATTTAAAAATAAGTATAAATCTATTGTGAAAATTGAAAATATTGTTATTGTAAAACTTCTGTTAAAACTGCCTGGTTGCACTGAATTTGAAGATTATATTTACCTACATAAATGCATTAGTGTATGCATGTAGGTATTTCAAATTTATATCATGTATATATTTTTGTATATAGATTTCAGATACTTATTGAGTACTTTGTGATCACATTGTTTCCATGTATATGTGTGAAAATGCCAATTCTTTTTTTTTCAAATTATTTGCCCCAAGTGATGGTGTGTAAAGTGCATTATTGTATTTTTTTTTGTTTTTATGCTTAGGGCAAAAATTTTGTCTTCATGTGATCATATGTATTAAATTCGTGAAATGTACTTGCATTCAAAATTTATTTAATGTTACTAGAATATAGTTAAACTCTTCATAGTTGTATTTGCCATGCAGTGTTGTAGCAAAATTTGTTAATCTGTGCTTGTTTTATGTCAAATTACCAAACTGTGTAATATTTTGGCATGGTTGAAGAAATGAACTTTTCTGTTATACACTCTGTTAATTTTGAGACATTGTTATAATAAAATCAAAGCTTTTAGCTATCTCCATTGCATCTTAAAATCATTATTGTCAATGTTTGATAAACTGTATTGAAAGTTTTCTAAAGCTTTCAAATGCTGTTTCAGCGTTTGGAATAATTATATAAGCTTAATTTATTTTTTACACTTTTTAAATATTGCATGTTTTCTTCTAAAAAAATAAATATTGGAGTTTGTTGTATGCATTTATGTATATTTATTAATGTTATTATATCAAAACTCAATTTACTCAAATTTTCCTTTTCTATCATCTACACTCAGTTAATTTGTTTTATTATTTGAGTTAAATTTGAAGAGCAATAATTTATACTTTTGCAATAACGGTTTTATTACCAGAAAATTAAGACATATGTACTTAAATAATTTTTGTTTTTGATGATTAATTATTATAAAAAAAGAACAAACATTAACTAAAAGTCATTACAATTAAAGAGAATTACTACAGTGACAAGATGTTAACTTCTTAAATTAAATTATAAAAATTATAAAAACAAGGTATTAGACATAATTTTAATGAACACTACATTTGTGCCATTTTGTAGCTATGTCATAGTGAGGTTTCAATTTATCGTAAAATTTGAGTAGTTGAGTAAAACTTATATTTATGTTGAGGATATTAAATTTAAATCTGACTTATTTTTTCCCTTTGATTTCTTTTTGCTTTATTTCATTTTGAATACATTCTTTATACTTCTGAGAATAGTACTCAGCTCTATATACTCCTTCTGTTTGTTAACAGTTATTCAAGCTTGTTTAATTTTGTTATGTCCCTTTTGTTAAAAAGGATTTCATTCCATGTTATTAAAAATAAATTTTCTTTATCAAACTCAAATGTTTGTTGCAATTGTTTGCTCTAAAGCAGTAATCTGTTCATGAGTATTTAATAGATTTTCTATTTATGGTGATGAGAGATTATATTTTTCAAGAAGTTTGAATGTGTTAAAACTTTTTTGCAATATAAATTTATTGAAATTTTTCTGAGTTGTTTGTGCTGTAATACGTATTTGAGCTAGTTTTTTGCTCAATTTTTTTGTTGTCTTATCTATGAGCGACTTATATATATATTTATATTTATGATTATTTAAGTTGGCAGCTGTTTCCGAGCATAAATATGCTTTTTTCCATGATTAACAGTGCTTTGCTTAAAATTTAACCTTTCAAGTTGTATTTGGTTGTGCATTTTTTTATGTAGAAACAGTGCATGCATGAATAATATTTACTTTTTTTTTATAAAGTGATTTAAAATATTTTATGAATATTTAAGTTTATAATCTTATATTTGGAAGTCCAGTTATAATTTATTATAAAACATATTTATTTATGCAAATATTTCAATAGAAAGTTGTTTGTTGATCATAACTTTTGCATTTTAATTTTCGATTTTGAAATATTTTATTTTTAGAATTTAACTATTTCAATTATTATCTTCTTTCAATCTTAATACCTCTCATATTTGCTCAACTAATAAGTTTTATGAGACAAATAAATTATCATGGTTATTTAACTTTATTAAGTTAAATAATTAAAACTATTTATTTCTACTTAATTTTCACATTATTCCTCTATGCATATGCTAATTATTTCCAAATATTTTAGAATTGCGCTAAATTGATTCTCAGCCTTTTTTGTCAATTTTTAATAATAAATGTTTACAAGGTATCCATTGAAACAAAAATAATTTTATATTTGTAACATTTTGTGGTGTTCCTGCAAAAATATTGTGGCGTTATGGAGTTTTGCAGATAACACTTTAAATTATGACATTATTATCTAGATCTGAGTTTCGATTATTAGTTTTAATACTTTTTATGCCTTTTAAATTTTGTCTCTTTTATAAATTATAAAATTAATTCTTTTTAGCGTGGTCTTTTACTGAAATGTCCTACCATATGGAAATGGTGGTAAAACGTGAAATTTATCACTTAATTTTTCAGATTTTAGT
Organism: Parasteatoda tepidariorum; assembly: GCF_043381705.1. Classification (NCBI taxonomy): domain Eukaryota; kingdom Metazoa; phylum Arthropoda; class Arachnida; order Araneae; family Theridiidae; genus Parasteatoda; species Parasteatoda tepidariorum. The sequence continues at coordinate 35,222,017 of NC_092214.1, read as the reverse complement.
ATTTTCAGATTTAGAGCATTAGTTTTGGCATTTTGTTATTTTTTTTCTTGTTATAAAATATTACATTTTTAAAATATTTTTTTTTTCACAGAAAGCAGGTCATAACATGAAAAACTCATCAGTATTAGAATTTTACCTAGATTGTTATAACTTGCTAATCACATCAGTTTTGGCTGAAAATTAGTACTTTAAAAATAGTGTTTAAAATACAAATTACTTTTATATGCATTGACTGTTGAAAATCATTGCTTTCTTATGTAACTTTACAAATACTAATACGTAAAATTAATTTTTTCACTGAATTTAATTTTTTCAACTTTTTTAATTCAGATAAAATTGGCAAATTTTAATCTTGTTTTACTAAAATAAATATAAGTTTCAGCCTTTTTGAGAATCAAGAACAGAACTTACTAATATTAATAAATTATAGCTGAACTTCAATATTTCTCCAAATGTATTCAAGAAATTTTTGTTAAAAATTAATTTATAGTAAGGTATTCTACTAAAATGTTTGCAAATTTAGAGCTGCTTTAAAATGTGGCTTATTTAAAATAAGAACCCAATGCTTTTAGTTATACTTGGGTATTTTATATTTATTTCAGATTTATTTCAAAAGTTTGATAGTTTTACTATGTAAATACAAATAGAAATATTTTATAGGTTTGATGCTAGTTATCACGTTAAAACTCATTAAAATTTGACATGGTGAATTAATAAAATTTTTGCAAAATCTTATAAAGAAATCATAAATTTATAGAAATTTAAATAAAAATGTTGCTGCAATAGTCAGTCGTACTCGTGTCTTAATGTGTTTAGTTTTGTCAAGTTATTAAAATACAATGCTGAAGCGCTTTCAAATTAGTATGTTAATTTATAACTTAAATATGTAGACTTTTCTCTATATTAAATAAATTTCTAGCAAAAAGTTTAGCTTTTATAAGATAGAAATTTCTAAAACGAATATTTTTGGAAACTTGGTGCAAGTGTTGCTTTGTCACACAAAAAGGTTAGGTTTTCTTAAATTATATAAGATATTTTTATAGGTATGGTATTTTTGTGGGAAAATTTTATTTGATGTAGATGAGAAGCATGTAAATAAATTTAGCTTAATTATATTGTATGGAATTCTGAATCTAACAAATTTTATCATAGTTCTAAATTATTCAATTGCTTATAAAATTTATAATTTGATTTTAAAGTAGATAAAAAAATAATCTGAAATTCTTTTCACAAACTATTTTGACATATATTGAGTTTTCAATTTAAACTATTTTTCACACACATTTATAATAGTTAAACATTTATTCGTGCCTTTTTTTTTAAATGTATTTGAATGATATCAGTTTCATGTAAATGAATTACTAAACTTTAAATTACATATTAATTTTTTTATTTGTCATCATTTTTGGTTGTGAAGGAGGTACATTATATATTATTTTTCATTAATAATGTTTAGTATGAATTTATGTAACACATTTTTAAATTTCATTTCGGATTTACACCCTTTTAAAAACTTATTAAGACTTTCTATACAGTTGTATGAAATTTATTAATGTATTTCATTTTGTTCCTTTATATATATATNTATATATATATATATAATATACAACAATTTTACAAAATAACATTTCTGAAAATTGAGTCTGATTAGCCATTTTTGATTTTGAATAAAAAATCCATTTAAGATAGAAATATTTTCTCCTCCTAATTTATTTGAGGGTGCTCAATAGACCTTAAGTAACATTTTTGTGAGTTGATAGCCTTTTTCTAGATGTGAAATATTTTTGTTACTTTAGCTAGAATTTACTTCAGGAACTTAAATTTTTAAAAATAAAAGCAAAGCTTATACAATTATTGATGATTGGTTGTTTATGCACTTTTTATTCAATTTCTATAAAAATATTTATTATATATCATATGCGCAGGATGTATTTGTTATTGAAAAGGAAAGAAATAATAAATAGGAACAAAAGTTAAAAATTCTATTTTAGTTGTCATTTAGTATATTTTATTAACTTTTTTTTAAAGAGGTTACTGATATTTTTACTTTAAAGCTAGGCTGATTTGTCCTAAATGGCAATCTATTTTGACTAGAAGCTTAGTATTTATAAAGGCATCTTTATAGAGTTTGTTGAAATCATAATTCACAATTATGTAGTTTCAAAACTTTAAGAAATTGCTATTTTAGCTGTGACTACTTGCATGCTCTTATCTGTTTTACACTGGATTTTATAGATGAGGAAGCTTGTACTTAATTTAGAAATGTGATGAATGTAATAGTTTTTTTTAAAAATTTCTTTTAAGCTGATAAAATTAATAAAAGCATTCAAAATTTTTTATTTGTAGGCAAGAATGTTTATACATTTTGTTTTAATGAGCAAAAATTTTATTAGTAATTTACTTGAATAACTTTTTTCATTATATAAATTTAATGTTTTAATAGCTTTTAGGCTATTTCAAAGAAATATGTGAAATTTCAAGTTCTGTTACTTTTTTTTTACTTTATTGATTTATGCTGCCTATATCAATATTTTCCACCTTACTATTAAAAAAATGTGTTGAGAAATTTTATAGATTGTTGTGTAACTTACAATTTTGGTCTGAACTTTTTTGGACAAAGTTGATGTAATAAACATTTAATACGTATTTTGTTATTGGATATGTATGGCATATAATTGTTCTCTAACTGTTTAATGAAAATTAACATTATTATTTTTAACTTTTCAGATAAAACAAAAATATGTGCCAATATAACTTCTAATGAGCAGAGCTTGTTAATGTAAAATGTTCTTGAGCAAATTTACACATCTTTTGCATTATTAAAAAAATAAGTAAACCTAGTAAATCTTTTAAGTTAATATAAATTTAGAAGTAATTGATGATTTGTAAATACAAAAAGGGTACTGGATGATTCACAATTGAATAACTATTTTTAAAGCTTTAATATTTTAGAACCTTTAGTTTGATTTCATTGCATGCATTGTATGACAATACTATCTGTGATTGTCACATTCCTATCATTGTTGTGATACCTTCCCATGAAAAAAGAATCATATCTCTTTAATTATGGTAGGCTTACAGCAAGTTTATTGCAACTATCTATTGAGGAATTTTAAAGTTTTTAGTTGACTTTTATAGATGATTGATTATCACTTGACAAATTACAACTTTCAACATTTCGTTTTTTTCCTTAAGAATAGAATATCATCTTACATATTAAATGAATCTTTGGCCTTATACAAATAATATTTTTGTGAACCTGTTTTTAAAAAAATTAAAAAGATAACTTTTGAAAAATCAGTGGACCAGTAGTAATAAGAGAATAACCATCACCTCTTTTTTATCAGCTTTTTCAAAAGTATTTTTTATATGGATTGGAATTTGAACAACATTTTCTCTAATATTAAATAGTTTCATGATTATTCTTACTTACAATTGTTTATAATTTCGTGATAAGTCTTTTTTATAATTGCTAATATTTTCATGATTACCCTTATAATTATTGTAAATAGTTTCATAATTTTCCTTGTTTGTAATTGTTAATAGCTTCAAATTATCCATATTTATTATTTGTTAATAGCTTCATAATTTTCATTATTTATAATAATTTTTCCAGAATTATAAAAATAAAGCATAAAAATTTATTTAAAAAGCATGAGGCATAAGAAATTTATACCAATGACTTCTTCTAAATGAAGATATAAACAAAACAAGAAACAAATTTCTTTTCAAAAATGCCATATCAAATGGGCCAGTATCACATTGTGTGATCAATTGTAGGTGCCTGTCTAAAGCTTTTCAAAACATTTTTGTAATTAATATATATTAAAAATGTTTTAAAAGCAATGAATTAAATCTGTGACACAGTATTGATTCAAACATGTAAAGTTTTGTATATTGTATAAAAAAGAAGAAAAAAAAAAAGAAAACTGCAAATATCTCTAATGCTTTAAGATGAATATACACATTATCTGCGTTGAACATTGCAAAACTTGTGTTGTGTAGCTGTTGAATGTGTTATGGACTCTTATCTTAATCATTGTTTTTTTTGTAGTTTCTCATTACTATGTATGCAAATTCTTCTGAACATACTAATTGAATCTTTAAAGTAAAAGAAAAAATGTTTTCTTTTTCTTTTAGTTATAGCCATACAAAATACTTTTTGTTTTTCAGCTATGTTTCTGTAAAAATGATTTGTATATATATAAAGTTTATGACCTTATGATGTTGTACTGTGTTTTCTTTAAAAAAAATTGCATGTGTTTTAAGTTTTTATTTAAGACTGTTATTGCTTAATGTTATTTTATATGAAAACTCGGCAACATTAATAAAAAAAAAGGACTAAAATAGGTTTCTAATTATTCCAAAACTTTGAAACTACAGGTATAGCATAATGTGTGAGCCAAAAAAACTTTTGATAACTCTTGATTTTATTTCATAATATTTTAAGGAGAAAAAGATATAGTGTCAGATTTTTAATACATTTTTTTATTAATTAGCTTTTTATTTTGGGATAAAATAAGGCATGCATCTAACATTCATTGAAGAAAGACGCTCAAATCGTGCCACCTTTGATTTCTAAAGAATTAATATATAGAAAATGCACTTGCGGGTAAATAAGGAAGCTTTTTTCACTTGGACACATGCACACAAATCAAGCCGCTGTGTACTGGCGTTAAGTTTTTATTTAAATTTAATCGATTTTGTAAGTTTTTAATGTAATTTTTTAACATACTGTGTAAGGTTATAGCAGAACTAAAGTAATTTACAGATATTAAACACATATAATTGTTAAGTTACTTATTCTATTATGTTCTACTTGCTTCTTTGTTAGCTAATTACTGTTTCAGGCTTGAACAACTCTTAGTTTACAACATTACATAGTTACATAAATCGTACCTCTTGAAAAATCCAAAGTCGAATGGTACAATTCTGAAGCAACATATCAACTTCAACTACTAAACAGTTCAATTATCATGCTTTAGGTTCGCCCCCTGCTATAAATATAACTGCGCCCTATCTTTGATTAAAACTTAGAAGAAGTTAAAAGATATTCGGATAAAAAATGATAAATTTAATTTTGATAAACGATAAGGAGAATCGTAATTATGATGAGAAGGTAGAATTAGTTCTGGATTGAAATGTTGCATACACTTTCCATATTGAAATGAATTTTTTTTAATAAAATGTGAAAATAAATCACTCTATCTTTATCTTATAATAATTATATTCGAAGTTTAGTTAAGGCTTATTTTTTATGAAGTGAATTAAAAAGTATTTTATAAATAAAATTATTTTTATTTTTACTCAGTATTATTTTTCTAGCGAGTGCGCCTTCAAAACTCGTTTGCTCTATGGGAGTTTTGGGGGTGGGGTGTTATTTGCGTCACTGTCTGGACTAACTTTCACCCAATTCCAAATTCTGATCTCGTGTGTGAGGCTTATGATAAGACTGCAACGATTGAGAACTCTATTTAAAAGGATTTATTCCATTTAAAAGGACTATTCTGGTGCGTCAATTTTTAAATAAAATGACTTTTTGACATCAAAAAACTCTTCAATCTAATCGTGAATCAATCGGAAGGAAACTATTTCAGTAAATTCAATGCGATTTAGTATCTTTATGATATAAGTTTTCCTTATTTCTGGGAAGTAAAAAGTATTGTGGTTAGTTAAGCAAAGATCTTGTAATCGCTGGTTAGTAATGTATGCTGATATGTCCCTGTCCCTTTGTTGTTGAAGACGTTAATCGTATCAATCTCCTCATTACTTAAACCTGAGAAGAAAGTTGATTATAGATCCTAAGAAAATGAAGTTTTGACAAGCAACAGTTATTAATGTCATGCTTAAACTTTATATCATGTAATCTCTTGTTCCATTAACATTTTATAGGCTTATAATACTGTTACGATACTTGTTGACAGTTTAAAAATTTCTTACGTTATTAAATTTCTGCTCATTTCTTGCGTTATAAAACACTTGTTTCGAATAAAACATGGTCTACTTATTCATTTAATCATAAATACGTAACAATTCATAGGTTGGTACGATTTGAGAGCAGGTGGTATGAATTAATGGAAAATTGATAGGAGATTATTAGTAATATGTGACTAGTTTTAAATAGGATAAGTAGTACTATACAGGGCTGCCAACTTTCTACCCTTTTTGTAAAAAATTATTCTAGTGGTAGCTATGTTTATGTTTTAATGTATTATTTTTTATTCATTTGCACTTATTTTCCACACCACTACATATAAACGATTTAAAAGCTCATATTGAACATCACTTTGTTCCAGCTCTTTCATGGGGAGACTTTTAAAATGTTTGGAATATTACCAAAAATTCTGAAAGCTTTGATTTTTAATAGTCTACCACTCTATAAAATATTTTGCAAAAAGCGTAGTAGTTGGCAAGCCTGCATATATTTTATTTAAATTATAAAAATGAATGAAAACTTTTTATCTCTAAACTAGATCCTCTAACTTTAATCATACAATACTCTTGTTATAAAGTACATAGCAGAGCAAATAATTAAGAAAATTTGAAGAAAAAAAATATGCTATCAAATACTGGCATTTAATACATATATGTTAGTAAATTAAGTGCAAAATGTTTTAAAAAAATACTTCAATTTTTAGTTTCTGCAAAAGAATCTCGTTGATCTTTTCTCCGAGATTAATTTTTGCAACAATGTCTAGATTTGATCTGGTCTACCTTTTCCAGCATAAACAATTGTCCAATATCTAATACCGGAAGTTGAGGTTTCTCTACAAAAAACAAACTGAAAAGCAATACTATAGATTGTCTATAAAATGAACTCCCCTCACCACGAAGTCTAAGGACGGCTGCTGCTATGGAAACAAGAAATATCGCATTTCAAGGAGGGGAGTTTCTTTCTCTCGCCAACCTGAGCCAAATCCAGCCTTAAATAATGACCCAACTACTTTAAATAGTTAATTTGGAATGGTAAATGGACTACTTAAAATGGTTAAACTTCGTAACCAAAATCACCGCCACTCTTCCAGGCGAATGGCTAGGGGAGTTCTTCACAGAGACAAACTATACTCAATTCACAACCCGAATGCGGTGGAACTGTTTGGGTTTGAATATTTAGTTTTGTCTCATAAGTAAGGTCATCTCCAAACTAAGGTAAGAGATTCAACGTTTTTTTTGTTACGTAACAAGCTTTACTTTGTGTATGTTCGAGAAAGTGAAAACCTCTTTGCTCGCTTTATGATTAGAGCAACGATGAAGCAGCATTATGAGGAAAATATTTCCGTTTTGGTTTAAGCTCAGTTGATAGTTAACTTAGCTGCGTTCTAAAATGGAAATTTTACTAGTTGTCCATTCGTCACACGTGGAGAAGAAATTTGATGTGAAAAATTCGATTACATAAAATTAATTTTATTTTTTAGAATCGCTCTAAAGTAAAGTTTTTGATTTATTAAGTAATAGCATTATTTGAGGAAGAGTTTTATCTTCTAAACCTCCCCCAAAACTGATCATAGCCTGTTTTGGGTTATAAAATGTTCTATAACAATTTCAAAGTTGTGCATAATTTGAAAGCTGATTTTAATATAGTTCTTGCAAAAATTTAAGTGCAAAGTTTTTCTCTATTTTAAAGTGAAAAACCAGCTATATTAAGGGGACTTATGTAATTTTCACCAAATAGATTTTTATTTTCCTTATATATCTCGAAGGTATACCACGAAAGACATGTTGCGATGCTAAGTCTGTGCGCTTTATGTGGGGGTGACATACGTTTTGTCTCAACACCATGTGTGAGAACAACACAATGTGTTGAGAAACAACGCAATATGTTTTTTCTCAACACCATGTTTCAATTGGTTATCTTGAATATCTTTGTGATTGATAAAGAAATGACGTAGGAAATATTCAGAATCATTTTTCAATTGCTTGTTTGAATTACTAGTTTTTAAAAATATTTAACATATATTGTTTAAAAAAGCAATTACATATTGTTAATTTTTGATAAAGTAATTGGAATAACAAATTGTACTAAAAATTTTTCATTTTTGATGAATAGTTCTCATTTTATCAAAAATTAATATTTTTCAAAGTATCCGTTAAAATTATAATTAAGCTGTAAGGTATAAGTCATTAAATAAGTCCATATTACTTTATTAATATTTGAAAAATGATATTCAGTTAATCTCGAACCCGGGTTTGAATCCCAGCGTTGACTGGTCGATACGAATTTCGCACACGGTGCACCGATCACAATGCTGACGTAAAATATCCTCAGTGGTAAACGGATTATGGATTAAAGTCCCCTTACCGTCAGAGGTTTTCGTGATTTTCCTCTCCACGTAACGCAAATACGGGTTAATTCCATCAAAAAGTCCTCCACGAAAGCAAAATTTCTCCCAATACTTGATCCTGGAGTTACCTTGTCTTCTGGATTGGGTTCAAAATTACTAAGCGCTACGGAGGCTAGGATCAACTAATCAGACTACGGAGCTGAACATTGGTAGTCATAAAATCAACTATGGTTCAACTATGGTTATAAAATCAAATAAGTTACTTCAAACACTGGTATGTTATATTTTGTCCATATCATACCCATCTCGTGATAAACAGACAGTAATCGTCTTTTGTTTGCTTCTTTTTACGTCCCTTATGTTAGATTAAGTCAGTTATAATTTCTAAAACTTTTTTACTTTGTTACTTTAAGAATCCATTATCGTAGGTCTTTTCATAAGTTTAACACAGCATATCTTGTGTCCAATCCATTTTTCTCAATAGAGTTTTGTATAACAGCTCAATTTTTAAATTGAATTCATGAAAGAACTAAATTGTTGTCATTTTAAAGTAGTTTTTAGACTGAGTTAGATTAAATGTATTTAAGAGGAAGTAGCTTTTTGTTTGAAACTGTATATCGCGATTGTATAGTTGTTGACACAATGGATAAACAATTTGTGACGTGGCTAAGTTAACTGTTAACCGAGCTGAAAGCCAAAACATTCACATAAAAGCCTTTTTTTTTGCTCTGACTATAAACAAAAGTCAGTCTGAAGTGACGCTTTCTCTTTTTCAATCATGCACAAAGCAGAACTTGTTTCGTAATTTTATTTTATTTCATAACCGTCGTTGAACCCAATGTTGAGTTTACGGCTAACAGTATTCAACGCCGTAGCCTTGTAATTTTGAACCTGATCCAGAAGACAAGAGAACTCCTGGATCAAGTATTGGGAGGAAATTCACCTTCGTGGAGGACGTTTTGATGGAACTAACCCGCATTTGCGTTACATGGTGAGGAAAACTGCTAAAACCTCCCATGGTTAGTCCGACGGCAAAGTGACTCTAACCCATGATCCGTCTACCACTGAGGATATTTAACGTCAGCACTGTGGTCGGAGCAACGTGGATGCGGAGTTCGTATCGACCAGTCATCGGTGGGATTCGAACCCGGTTCGTTTCATTGGAAGGCAAACGCTCTATACCCTGAGCCATTTGTTACTTAATAGAACCATTTTAACCTCTTTCTTTGCTTCAGAGATCATCTAATGAGGCAAACATAAACATTCAAACCGAAACAGTTAAAAGGCTCCGCCTCATTCGCTTTGTGTATTATTCACATGTTGCATGTTGTGTCAATATCAAAAATATGCCAATAGATGGGCATTGTTCACGTACTTAAATATGGATCCATTTCTATTTCTCAAGAGTTTTAGAAAAAGCAACAATTAAAAAATTATTTTTTGACTGTGATTCTTTTCGATTTTAATATTTTTTTATGTTTTTCGCAATTTTGATTTTCTTGCATTATAATACCACGCTTTCATTATAATTTTATACCACACTTTAATCGTAAATAATTTCCCGTTAACGTTCTAAAAGTATCAACATGGTAAAATTTATCAGCATGGAGTTGATTATTACTGTAGTTGAGATGTCGCAAAAATCATCGATACAAATAAGTATTGTAACTTGAATGCAAAAGGTGGGTTTTGTGAACTTAGCATTCCACATCCTGAAAAGCCCATGCTTGCAACTTATTTCCTTACCTGATAATTTTTTTTTAAAATTCAGTTTTTTTACTAAATTTCTAATATTTTTTGATAGTTAGGTAGTTATTTTTTACGTTTTTTAGAAAGAAAAGTAGACTGTCGCCTTATAAGTAATTTCAAACGTTCTAACCTTGGTACATTATAATATTTTGCTCATCACATTGTATTTACATTTCTCATCTGGAGTTTCAAGGGTATTTGATAATTTAATAAATACCTCTATTCCTACTGTATTGCAACAAATAACTTTAGTCTAATAGGTTGTTGTATCATTTTGTTTGGTCATATTATCATAGGTTGTTCATAGGATAGGTTGTCATATTATCATAGGTTGTTCATAGGATAGGTTGTCATATTATCATAGGTCAATTATCATAAGTTGTTGTACCATTGTATGCGTATCATTTTTAAAATTAAATAAAAAAAACTACAATAATTTTTAATTTTCAAAACACAACTTTAAATGTCTATTCAGAACAATAGTTTTAATTAATATATCTTACTTCTAACTAGAGTACGTACTTAAAACTAAAAATTGTTAACAACTAAATTGTTTTTTTTTTTTTTTTTATGAAAATCGTAGTATCTTAGGTTATTGTTTTGCAGTGCTCATAGTGTCCTTAAAATTTTTTAATAATGTTAGAAAATGTTAGATATAAAATGCATTTTTATAAATTCGTGTCCACCATTGCGCTTAATTTTTCCAAATAAATATATCTAGCTACGAAATCGAAATTTTTTTATTTTTAAAATTATAATGGAAGCTAATAATTTTTTTTTTTTAACTTTCTGTTAACACTTTGTCACCACTTTCTAATTTTCTAAGGACAGTTTCTGTCTATCCTACACAGTTGCAGACATTAAACAGGCAAAGTATTTGTTTATTTTGCATTTTTTTTTAATTAAAAAATGAATTTGATAGAAAGTAAAAATACCAATGGTTGACTATAAAATCTAAATATTTTATTTTTGATATTTTTTGATCATTCTTTTATCATGACTTCAATGAACAGTTGCGTTGCTTGTAATGTTATTACGATCCAAACTTGGAGCATTTAAAGTGCTTCGCAGTACTTCACACCTGAAAAAAAAATGCAATATTTTTTTAAAAAAAGTTTTTTTATTCTAATAGAAATTTTAAAAAGTTCATTTTTCTGAAATAAAAGATTGCTGTAATTGCATATCTTCTATGAATTCGTTAATTATTAAAATAACCAACTAAAAGTAATATTTTTTACTGTTGAATGTAATGTATAATTAGTTCATATTATATTTTTATTAAATGTATTGTAAAATATGAAAATAATAGTAAGCGACACGTAAATTAAAGCTTAAGTTTAAACTATACTTAGAAACAAATATTTTTCTTTTCAAACATTTAGTTTATTACTATTTATTTGTTTCATGTAAAGTAAATATTTTTTTTTCTTCAGAAATATAATATTTGAAATTATTAGTCTACATGACGAACTAGTTTGAAGTTCTACTTCAATCCAGTAAAACAGTTTTAAATCAGTCAAAAACTGATTCACGTTATGGCCAAGAACCTAAGTATGGCCTAAGGGTGATATTTTTCAGGTGATATGATCAAAGCCTTGACTGGTACTCCCATGTCCTAACTGATGTGAAAAAAGATAAAATAAGTCAAAATTTCAAACAGCTCTCCTTAATATATAACTGGGATATATTTTCCAGATAATTTTTTTACCATAAAAACCTTGTTTTATTAATTTTTTAGTTAACTATTAAGTGTGTTGTCATGCAATTGCGCATCAAAGTGTAATACATTTAGTTTCGCAAATATGCCGAAATTCAAAGAAAAAAAGGAGTGTTGTTGCGTTGATCTTCGTGACACTTAGACAAGCGAAGCACTCTAGTCATTTGTCTTTGCGAAATAAGTCTGGAAGGTGCTGCTATCATCTGACAAGAGAGCACCGTAAGGGTGAAAGTACGATTTAGCTGAGAACCTCTAGGATAGATAGCAGCAACACTTATTCTTGAGGCCACTTCCACAATTCCTGTATAGTAAGAAATGTTCTCCAGATCTCTATACCCATTGTACTGATGAGCAATCGACTACAGGACTTTTGATTTCACGTAAATCGTATTGTACTCGATTAGACTTCTTTAGTGGAGTCGAGGATTGAACCCCGCCCTCCGGACGATTCTCTGACCACTGGGCTAACCTGGTCCTAAATTATAATAAATAAGATAAATATTCTAGCTGTCCTCATAAGCCTTAGTTCCACACACAATGTAAAAATTCAATCGTGTGTAAATTTAAAAAAAAAAGAGTTTGTTTATTGCCAAATGAACGCCAAAGACAAAATCTAAAAAATTAGTTAAGAGAAAAGTTTCATTGCCATATTGTTTTAAACCAAAGAATTCTTCTCAAATTAAAAGATAATTTAGGAGAAAATATAAATGTTGTGTTGCTTTACAATCATCACTTGGATTATTAGATAATTATAAACAGTTCAACTATTCTTAAAACGGCATTTAAATTAAATTTATTAATACGAAAATCTCTGTATCAAAAATTGATATTTTAATTTGATTATTAGGTAATTATAAACAGTTCAACTATTCTTAAAACTGTATTTAAATTAAATTTATTAATACGAAAACCTCTGTATCAAAAACTGATATTTTAATTTGATTTTAAGGCATGAGTTAAATTTTTGCTTGGATAGCTTTAGCATTAGCTGAGAATTTTTATTATGATTGGTGACAATCTCCTGTTAGGTATCCCCATTTAAAAGAAACCTTCTCTTCTTATCTTCTTACAAGTTTCTTATTTATATCACCAAAAATTATGCGATATGATTTTCGTTTGTTAAACTAAGAATATTGAAGAATGTCGACTTGATTTTACTTCATATGCTTAAGTGCACTTTATTGGTTAAAAATGAAAATAAATATGTTGACATAGTAAACTTATGATAACGGATATTCTTACTTGGTATATGCTTATCGTTTTACCATAAAATATTTAATAGAGACATTAAATATTTCTTAGTATTTCTGAGTATGTTATTTAGCTATTGCAGAATTTATATTTTGAAAAGTGCAAAGAATTTTAAATGACAATTACTGATAGTTGTGCGGGACAAATAGTATATCTTTCAAATTTCAACCATAAGTGGTAATGGAAAATTGAATTATATATTATGCAAAACTTATGAAATATTTTAGTAATTGTAGTCCTATTTTTATACTTTTAAAATTCAAAGAACTTTGAAGACATATGCATATAGTTGAGTAATGAGTAGTATGTCTTTTAAATAACTACTTAATACATGATAACGAAAAACTTAATTTATGCTATGTAAAGATAATGTTTTAATTATGGTAAATGGTTATATTTTTAAAACTGCAAAGAATTTTGAATGACTTATAAAGTAGACACTTTATAAGTAAACGCTAAATTTCAGGTATTGAAAGATTGAATTTGTACTATGTGAAATTTAGCTGGTATTTTTATTAAGATATCCTGAATGTTTTTATTTAGGTAGTCACAACTTTATGCTTTTAAAATTGGAACGAAGTTTAATTTAAACAACAGTTGCACATAGTTAAACGATAAGTTGCTAACTAAGTCACAATTAAATATGTAGTAATTAAAAATTGAATTTATAGAATGAGCCTATGGATATGTGCCCATAGATTTATAGTTGTCGATTGCTAGAATGTGTGAATTTATAGTAATTTAGCCACTGTTTTTAAAGTACGCCATATTTTTTAGTTAATTATTTTACTAGGGAAGTAACCTATATTTTTTACTTAAATTTCGTGTTGGGGTTTAGGCTTCATATTCTTAACGTCCCTCTAGACCCCCCCCCCCAAAAAAAAACGGAAAACGAGCTAATGAAATCACCTTTTCTAAGGAATAATTCTATTTTCACAAAATCTTCGTTAAATATTGTTTACATTCCAATCTTTCTTTTTATTATAAGTAGATTTTCATATTTTCAAAATCCTCTTTAACATTTCTATTTTTTCGCTACTTATGGTTAAACAAAGAAAAAAAAATTTATGATCATTTGTTAAGACTAAAAACTTGAACTATTAAGATTGAATCCTAGTAGGTGAAATTCCGATTATTAGATTAAAAGTCATTTTGGTATTTTTTTGCGCATTGTACTAGGAAAATGCAGAACATCATCTCCGCTAGTCCAGAAAAGTCCTATTCAGCTTAAAAATTCATTAAATGATATGATGCTAAAGAACCAGATACACTAAATATTATCACAAAATCATACTTTTGCTTAAGAATTAAAATTTATATTAAGAATAAGAAAAATAAGAATAATAATTATTAAGAAATTTAAATAAAAAATCAAATTTAATTTTCTTTTTTCGGGTTTGGGATCTATTTGTTCATATATTAAAAAAGAAACACATGCATTTTTAAGGTTAATAGTTATAGAATAGACTTTATTTTAGAAAATAATTTACAACCAAAACGTATGAGTTAAGAGTAATTCAGTTAGTTCTTTTACATTAGTCATAGCGCTTGAGGTAAAAGTTTGAAAATACATTAATGCTGCGCAAAGAGTTTTCTGCTTACACTGCGTATGAAAACAATAATTAGTAACAAACTTTATGTAGTTTTGATGATATTTGTAATTTAAATTTGGATAAGTTTCTCTACTACGGTTTTTCGTTCTGCAAGTTTTGAACAATAAAGTGAAAAAAAAAGTAATCGAAACGATCTGGTTTCGTTTCTATTAATTTTAAAGAAAATATACTGATAATATATTTCAGTTATAGTAAAAAGCATAAAATAATAAACTATAAATACAAATAAAACGTATCTTGACATTTATTTAAACAAAAAAGATTTAATCTTTTTACGAATTTTTGTAATTTAAATAACTAAAACGTAATTATGTGTATATTTTATTATTGAAAGTAGAAAAAGTAAAAATCTACATTAAAATGCAAACAAAATGAGATTAACATTAACGTAACTGAAACATTCATTGAACAATTAATAATATTTTATTTAATACAGATCATACTAATATTTTTTTCAATTTGTCTAACCTCCTTTACGAGAAAATTGACAGCTGTAGTTAAAATTGCTGAAAAAGTACTAATTTTTTTTTTAATGATTCAATGTCTTATAGTTTCGTTTGATATCACTAGATGGCAGACTATAACATTTTAGGAGCAAGAAGTTATTAGCGTCTTTTTATTTTTCTTAACAAAGAAGATACTTGATTAAAAAAATGCCCAAAATTAAATAACTAATTTTTTCGAGTTTATTAAATAAAGTCTTATAAGCAGAAAAAATTCCTAAAGCTAAGCTGAAATTTTCTTTCTTAATATATATATTTTTTATATATTTAAATTTGTTTAATGCTTAGAATACTAATTAAAACTAAGAGAGCCAAAGAGTGCTATTGAAATTTTATGAAATATATTTTTCACTACCTTATAATCGGCGAGTCTGTGGTAAGTTTGATAAGTTTTATTTCTGTCTGTTAATTTTTTACAGTTTTATTAGCTCAATAAACCGCAGTTCACTTTAACTTTTTTGTGTAATAAATCTGTAACCTTTGGAAGAAATACAGTTTTAAAATAAAATAAATATAACCAAATTAATTATTTTTTGTTTCGATATTTGTTCATAGGATTTCAAAATATTATATTTTACTCTTTATATTTTTATTTAGACATTTTTTTTATAACCGGCTTTGGAACAACCGATCCACATTTGGATTTATGGTTATCAATGTTCAACTCCGTAGCCTTGTAATTTTGAATCCAACCAAGAAGACGAGAGAACATCAAAATCGAGCAATGGAGCAATGCTGAAGGAATTTCTAGTAGAATTAACTTTCGTTTGCGTTATATGGAGGTAAAAACTATGAAAACCTCCCATGTTTAGTCCGATTGCAAGGGGACTCTAACTCATGATCCGTCCACCACTGAAAATATTTTACGTCAGCACAGTGTTCAATGCAAACTGAAAGCAGGATTTGTATTGACTTACCATCGCTAGGACTCAAACCTGGGTTACCTGCTTGGAAGACGAACTCACTATCCCCATTGCTATCGCGGCTCTTTTTAGTAAATGATTTTTTTTCTTCCTTTCTCAGGTTTATATTTTTTATTTAACAGTTTGGTTGATATTCAATAGGAATTGATAGCTGAGAGCAGCTATATTACTGTAAAGGATCAAATATGACCTAATAAAATTGAGAATTTTATTCAGATTAATAAAAATGAAATAAGTATTATTATTTTTAGCCGAGCACTTACTTCTGAGAGGAATTAATTGTTGTAAAACTTGAGTTTACAGTTACTCTTTATGATTACATGCCTAAAAATTTAAAAAACATGCATACTTTGTACATTGAGTCAAACAATAATAAATAAATAAAAAAACATAGTTGCTTAAGTTGTCCTGTAATATGAGATAACTTAAGCCAGTTGTAAAAATTCAATATTTGGATTTTGTTTGTTATTGATAATATAGGAGTAGCTTTAAACTGTAATTGGGTAAAATAAAAGAGTAAAGAAAAATTTGTTAAAACATTTTTCAGGAAGTTTAGATAGTTAGAAAAAGGTAAAATCAAACAAATCTCGTCTTTTGTCGATTTAATTTTTTGCGGTTTTAATAATTTAAGCTACGATAAAATTTCTTTTTGATTGTTAAAAGTTAGATTTATTTTATTTTTTATTTTTTCAGAAGCTGAAAAAGCTTGTTTTAGGTTAGGCATTTTATAGATAATAATACGGACTAAAAGAAGTAAGGCTTTAATTTGTTGCCGAGTTTGCTAGAATCGGACATTTAAGGAATCAATTAAAAAATAAATTCTAAAAATTAACCATAATATATTTAGCTTGTATAGGAATGTTTAAAATTTCTAACAAATTGCGTAAATCAAGCAGTTTTTCTTAATATTTTTTCGAAATCGAAAATAAGTCACTATTTTAATGCTCCCAAATTCAAGTGTCCCTCTGGGCCCCAAACCTTAGTCTGATTCCGAGCCCCAGGGGCTGGGGTAAAAGTCAATTTGTGGCCTTTGTTACCCAATATGGGAAGCAACAATGAATTTGAAACTCTGGGATGGCTCAGGGGATTGAGCGTTCGCCAATATGCCGGCCGGGAGCGAATCTCAGCGATGACTGGTCAATTTGAAATCTGCTTCCGACTCGCATCAACCACAATACTAGTGTGAAACATTACCAGTTGAAGATGGATCATGGGTTAAAATCCCCTTGTCATAAGGTCAACCATGAGAGATTTTTGTGTTTTTTCTCACTATCTTGCGCAAAGGCGAGTTAGTTTCACCAAAACGCTCTTCGTGCAGGCTAGTTAGTTCTAATACTGGATCCAGAAGTTCTCTTGTCTTCTGGGTTGGGTTCAAAATTACTAGTCCATGGAATTGAGCATTGACAGTTGCAAACTCAAAAACAGATCAGTTGTTCAATGACAGTTATAAAATAAAACGTCATATAAAAGAAATTAAAGCTGAAAAGTAATCAAAGAGGTAAACTAATAAACATATGAGTCCAGTTTAAGATTATATTTATAAATGTTTATAGCAGAGGTTTATCAAATTTTATGAATCTTTTTTAATATGTTTTTATGTTTGTTTCAGACTTATATTAAGTTAACTTTTCTGTGCAGTGAGAAAGACGTTCAAATTTCATTAAAACTCAATATATTTGTTTTATTTTCCCCACATATTTGATAGAATACATTTATCAACAAAAGTAATTTTTAACTTAAAGTAATGTTAACTTTTCGGTGCAGTGGGAAAGACGTACAAATTTCATTAAAACTCAATATATTTGTTTTACTTTCCCAACATATTTGATAGAATACATTTATCAACAAAAGTAATTTTTAACTTAAAGTAATGTTAACTTTTCTATGCAGTGGGAAAGACGTTCAAATTTCATTAAAACTCAATATATTTGTTTTATTTTCCCCACATATTTGACAGAATACATTTATCAACAAAAGTAATTTTTAACTTAAAGTAATGTTAACTTTTCTGTGCAGTGGGAAAGACGTTCAAATTTCATTAAAACTCAATATATTTGCTTTATTTTCTCCACATATTTGATAGAATACGTTTATCAACAAAAGTAATTTTTGAAAAGCTATTTTAATCAGGCTCGAGTCTTGTTAAAAAGTGCAAAAATTTGAAAAGCATAGCTTTATATATAAGAATTCTTTGTTACTTGTAATAAATAAAAAAGAGGACATTAAACCCTCAGATAAAATACACACTCATGTTTGTAAAAATTGCAGCATTATGGAAGAATTACGCAAATTGAACCAAACTCGCATGAAATGTAAAGTGAGGTAAGACCTGCAAATGACTAGAATTATAAAGCATTTGCGTGTATTTATTTGTACCACTATTAGTAATATATAGAATGAATTTCATTACTCTCTGATGATTTATTTAAGGTGTTGCGATTCTTACAAACATTAGTGTAATGTTAAGCAAGCAGATTTAGAATGTTAAATGATAAACAGGTAGAGTTACTAAAAGCTCCTAATTCCTTTTAATACCTTAAAGCCTAAAAGCAAGATTGCATAATATAACCAAACAACTGTCAGGTAACTAATGTGTTTATGTATGTTTAATAAGTATATATCCAGGGTATAAGAGACTAATTTTTGTATAAACAGATTAGTAATTCAGGGGTCAATGATTTTCATCTAAATTGTAGTATTAAAATATTTGTAACAAACCAAATAAAATTTGATAAGCTTTAATTAAATATTCTTTTTTTTTATGTGCTTTATGTCGAGTAAAAATATTTTATTCACTGCTATAAAAAAATAAATTTTTTTCGAAATAAATAAATAAGTAAAAAAACGCACTTTTTTTCTTGAAAATCCATATAAATAAAAGATCCTTTTAAATTTTTGCGTTTGTTGATGCTGTTTTTATAAATACAGAGAGTCTAAAGGTTTTTACTCTATGCATATTTTGTTCCATTTAATTATACAATAACTGTATATGCTTTTCTAATTACACTCCAGTTTTCTAAAGGGGGTAACTTGGTCATTAGTTATTTAGAATTTCAGAAGATAGTACTCTAAATCTAAACATTTTGAGGCAATAATGTTCAACACAATATCAAAAGTACTAAACATTCTTAAATATAAATTTTTTCGATATGTTTAAAATGTTGGGGAAAAGTGCTTCATTTATTACTATGAAAATGTCTTCACAAGGGATTTTTGAAAAATCGTATTTTTATTTAAAAATCATAGTAGCATATTTTGATTTTTTTATGCCGTTTTTACAGTGACATAGGTCTCAGCGTTTTACTTGTTTTTACTATTTAAATCAAAATTAGAATAATTAAATGAGTTTAATGCTTAAGTTTTCGGTAGTGAGTTTTCTCTTGGTCAATAGATAAATCTTTAGTCATCTATGCTCATTAGAATTTCTGAAAATGTTTAGATTTATTTCATTGTAAACATTTCGAGATAATAATGTAGATGAATCGACAAAACATGCTTCTTTTACAACATATTAAGTTGGGCTTGTGATATGTGAAGGAGGGTTTTTTCAACCTCAATGGAACAGATTTTACAATATAATGTGAAATGAATATAGTAAAATAATAGAAAGCCACAAGGTTTCTTTATCTTCTTGAAACTAATTTTAAAAATCTTTATTTTTAAAATAATGTTAAAAAGCTATTATTCCAAAGTCTACTTGTAAACAATTGTTCAAAAATCTACTTGCAGATCAAGAACATGTTAAAAAAGAAAGATTCATAACATATAAAAAGAATTATTTTCATGACCTATCCTGTGGCCACCTCGTTTACCTAATCTGTCTCGTATTGATTTTTTTTGGGTTTACACGAAAACCCTGGAGTACGAAATCACTACGGGGTCGAACTTTCATTTGGCAGCACGAATCATTGTTGCTGTTGCTGGAGTTTTTTCCGATGCACAAGGCATTCTTACAAAAGTTTGCCGATGTATGTGCCGTTGTTGCGAGGATTGTATTGCAGCATTTGTAATACACTCCCCGCCACCGCAACAACTTCGAACACCTTTAAAATTTCATTTTGAGTAATAAATTATAATTATTTATGACCAGCCTCTGGTTTTGTGGGTATGTAGTGCGCATGCGTCTGCATTGCATTTGTGATTAGATGGAATTATATCCCGGTGTAATTTTTGATTGTTATTATATGCCTGATCTGCAAGTGGATTTTTGAACACTAGTTCTGAATTACCATGCATAGAATGTTTACATCTTTCTTAATGTAATTTAATCAGTATATCAAAATGGAATTGTACAGCTACAAAAAGAACCTTGAAAAATGATAAAAAAATAACAGTGATCACGAAAAAATTTAGAGCCAATTTTATAGAAAAGAAACTGGTAATTTGTGATACGTGATAGAAATTATTATTATGAAACATAAATTCCTTCAGCTAATAAATTTAAAAGAAAAGGAAGTAATCCCTTAGTCGTGGACACTAAGGACTTATAAATACCATAAAAATGTTATCATGATCTATGGATGTAAACTATAAAACTTTATATTGTGAGCATATTAATAAATAATATAATCTAAATTTATATCTTTTCTTTATTGATTGCCTAAACATAAAATATTTACCATACTAATATATCTTTAACTGTTTTTACTTTCGAAACAAATTTAACTGATGTGCTCAAAAACTTAATAATTATAATTAACTATTATGGTAATTTAGGTAATTAAACTAAAAGCAATTTCTATCAACTTTAGTTAAAAGAAGTATTTCAATGAATCATATGTAATATAAATTTATTCTGTGCCGAGTTTAGTTTTAACCATAATACATTTTGAAAAATTTGAATCTTCTTTTTACCCAAGAATTACGCTACTTAACTTACATTATTATTACTTATTTAAAATAGTTTTTAATAGTATATGTATTTACGCATTATAGAATAGTTACAATGCTTCCAAAATTCGAATTCATCATGTAAAGCAAAAAATTTAGTACCATATTTTTGCCTTTTGTAGTTTTACAATTTTATATTCAATGTTTCAAATGCAAAAGGAAGTTAACTATTTAATGAAGCATATCAAAATGAGAAATACATAAAGGAAAAAAAAAACATTGCTATTTATTTTGCTAGTATTAAACCAAAAATTTCAATAAAATGTCCAAGCATAAGTAGAATGTAAAAATAGGTTCAGGTTAAAGTGTAGTTAAATTTCCTTGCAAATTTTATTACTTATGACATTAAGAGCTATTATATTGAAATTTGATCCCAACATCTATTTTTATTGAAATATGATACCAACATCTATTATATTGAAAAATTAGATCCCAATACCTATAATATTAAAATATGATTTTTACATAGATTCAATTTGATTGCAAATACTTTGCAGAAAATGAATTAGATTAGAAATTAGATGATTTCTTCTTTGTAAGTGCTTATATGCATCTTCTTATTTTTTTTAAATAAAAAGTTACAATTGCAGATCAGTCATCTAATCAGATAATAAGAAATTTCAATGATAGAGAACGTCAAAATAAAGCCACAAGCATAAAGTTCTTAATGTCCTTAATACATTCAACCAACGCTATTCGAAGATAATTTATTATTGGAGTCTTTTATAACTTAGTTAGAAATTCAACCTAAAATTTTTATTCCACTAATGAGTTATAAAAATTTTGAATATTCTGAACTTAAAATTTATGTTAATAGAATTCGGAATTTTTGATTCTAGAATATTACTTATTTCGTTTTTGACAAGAATAAATGAGTAAACCACTCCCGTAACAGCTAGTTGTTGACCAAAAGGGCCAGAAGGGTTACGGCTCCGCAATTTTGCGATGGCATGATGGCGGCAATACGGTTAGCATCTTGCACCAGCCACCTTTTTTTGCATGTAAGCAGGTACCCATCGATCTGAAGCTGAGTGGACTTCGAACCATCACAGAGTATAGAGCTCTGATCCTTTAGAATAACAGCTTAGTATTTTAACCACTCTGCCATCACGGCTTTTGACAAGAAAGTTAAAAGTAAATTGTATTTACTGCTCAAAATTGTATTTGATTCATTATATGAGATTATGACGTAATCATTTCGTAGGAATTTTTATGGGAGATTTATTTTATAGGGTTATAAACACGTTTGTAGCAAACTCCCCACTGCCCCTTCCGCCGAAATGAGAACTTCTGAGGTCCACTCCATGTTTTTGGCTAATATAAACTCCACTTGGAGCACCCAGCCCAAACATGCCTGGTATGCCGCCGAGTCCCTTGGACTGTTACTGGAGTGCTTCTGTCCAAGACTTGTTCAGACTATCTAGACTTAGGACTGGTCCCATGAGGAGTCTAACTTTTAACGGAAACGAGAAGACCGCTGTTCTGCCATCGCTTCTCCCTCCTATATCTTAGATTTTATTGGTGCCTCTGCGGCTCAGCTGTTGAATGAAGGGGATGTAGTTTTGGATTTAATAAATCATCATGGTTTCCTGGAGTTGGTTTAGTTTGTCTAAACCAAGGGGGATAAGTAATAACAGCACGCGTGTTTTCATAATAGCAAAAAATTACATAATTCCTTACTTGCACTTCTGAATATTGTAAAGGCGTCCAGTTGAACAAAGTTGTACACGTCTGCATTTGCACATGCACTCCTGGTTGTCCCAGATCTTTTTGGGGCCAGTGCAGGTTGAAGACTCTTCCTGGTTTCGACAAACGCATTTACATTCATTTACTCTGTATTCATGAAGTTCTGGTGTGCAATCACTGGGCTGCTCCCTGCAACCGCATGCACATCGATCATGTTGTTCTAAAGTAAATGTATGTGAACCTTGGTCCTCAAATGCGTGTGGTGATAGGGGATTGTATCGCACTTGAAGAACCTGGAAGAATATTGACTAAAGTTATGAAGCAGACTACTAGCTTGAATATAGAACAAAATATACAAGCTGGATTTGTAAAAATTCAGCTTGTAGTTTTTGATACATTGTATTACATTTGAAGGTCTATGTCATACTTGAAAACTTTAAGGAATATAGATTAAAATTATGAAACAGAATAGCTTGTATATGGAACTAAATATACAAGCTGGATTTGTAAAATATCGGCTTGTAGTTTTGATACGCTGTATCACAATTGAGGGTTTGTAGCAGAGTTGGCCGTTGATTACAGTAATCGATTACAACTGTAATTGATTACAGATAATTACAGCTATGTAATCAATTACTTGTAATCACGATTACAAGTAATCAATTACTTGTAATCGTGATTACAACTTTCAAAAAATTTTGATTACAGCTGTAATCATGATTACAATTTTGATTACAGTAATCAATTACTTGTAATCATGATTACAAGTAATTGCGATTACAAGTAATCACAACAAAAACGATTACAAGTAATTATGATTACAAGTAATCAAAATATATGATTACATGTAATCATGATTACATGTAATTTGATTACATGTAATTGTGATTACTTGTAATCAAACTATACGATTACAAGTTATTACGATTGTATACTATAGTCAAATTTTTTATGTAAGTATTCATGTGTTTACATATTTTTATGTACATAGAATGTACGCACGCATGAACGTACAATTTGCGATTCCTATACATACAATGTATGCACAAACGTTGTTTGTACGTACAATATTCATAATTATATTGTAATATACTTAATGCAATGCGCATATGCTTAGTACATATAATTATGCATTTATGATACATGTACGCATGTATGTTAGTTTGTACAAAAAGGCAATGTTTTGTATCTTTGTATACATAGACAATGTATGTATGAACGTATATGAAAATAATGTTTATGCGTTTGCATGCTTTTATGTACTTAAGTGCATATATTGTATAAATTTACGATAATAGCACGTATATACAATGTACGTTTGTATATAAAATTGTACGTATTTGCGTACAATATGTAAAAATGTTATTTAAAGGTACAATATATGCACATAGTTGCGTAAATAAAATGCGTACATGTATACATGCATATTTATATGTACATCGATATATGTGCACGCAAAGTATGTACTTATGTACAACTTACGTATGTACTTGTATAACTACATACTTTGTTAATACTTATGCGCATGTAATGCATGGATGTACAAAAAAATAGTTATATGCACAATGTATGCATGTGCATACAACGTATACATGTACATAATTACAAGTAATGTACAAATACGTGCGTACATTTAAATATATGTAATTACAATATACACATACATTGTGCATACATTAAAAAAATTTATATGAGTAAAGTTATTAAAATTTGTTTTAAAATTATTCTAAGGTATATGAAACTCGACCTCATATTTTTTAGAAAGCAAACGATAATTTTATTTGGAATTTCTAAATATTAATTCCACACATAAAATTTACCGTTTTTCTTACCATTTAAAAAATTTCTATGAATCATGCATTATGTTATAAAAAAAATAAATCTGTATTGTCAAACATTTCATGAAAATACCTGAAAATAATTTTTTATTCAGAGAATTTCAAAATGATATAGAACAATTAAAGCTGAAAACTAAATTTAAATATCGTTTGATTTTGTCATTTAACTTGCTTGAGTCATTAAAAGTTAACTTACATGCATTTTATTTATTGCATTGTACACATATTTAGACATAAATGTAATGTACATATGTATACGTGTAATGTATGTACGCATGTACAATGTATGTACATACATTCATGTATTGTACGTGCATATATAGTACATATGGATATGCATACATGGAACATACGTGTATTGTACATGTGTGGATACATTCATTGTACATATATACATTGCACCATATGCATAGATAGGGATAGCATGCATGTACACATGTAAAATTTGTACGAAAGAATTATGCCCAATATATTTATGCACATACGTACTGTATATGTACACACATATGTACATTATATGAACATTATATGTTCATTTCATCATATGTACATTATATGAATATACATCTGTACGCTATATGTATATACATCTGTACGCTATATGTATATACATCTGTACAATATATGCATCTCAAATGTGTGTATGTACGTACGTTATGCATGTCGAATGCATGTATGAATATATGTGAAATATAAATACGCCCAATGTACGTACAATAGTTCACAAATGTATTATGCATATTTGGATACTTACATTGAGCATGAACATATTATGTACATGTACATAAATACACTGGACATGCATATCATGTACATGTATACATACATATATTGTACATCCTACAGATATACCTATATTGTACATGCATACATATATTGTACTGTTCATAAATAAATTGCACATACATGCATGGGACATACATTGTACAGACAATGTATGTATGTTCGTACAAACACAAGTACTTGTATATACATGCGTACATGAACATAGATATACATTTTACATACACAAATATTTGCATAAAATGCATATATTCATTGTGTATAAATGTACATGCCTACATTGTTTGCACATACATACGTAATTATTATCTATATACATACGTACATATATTTTATACCTACAATATAAGTGTATGTACATGTGTGTGATACTAAAATGTCTGAACATATGCACTAGATAAAATCATATGTACATACATTTCAGTTACATTCATTTGTACGTATACAAATACGTACAAAATGCAGTACATGTTAATACGTGCAAAATGTATCATTATAAAATACATTCTACTATCTACTGTAAAATATAATCATTTATAAGAATACAATAGTCTTGTAATCGTGTAATTAGATTACATGTAATCATAATTACATGTAATCAAATTACATGTAATCAAATTACATGTAATCATATATTTTGATTACTTGTAATCATAATTACTTGTAATCGTTTTTGTTGTGATTACTTGTAATCGCAATTACTTGGAATCATGATTACAAGTAATTGATTACTGTAATCAATATTGTAATCATGATTACAGCTGTAATCAAAATATTTGAAAATTGTAATCATGATTACAAGTAATTGATTACTGTAATCAAAAAATGTAATCGATTACATTTTTGGCCAACTCTGGTTTGTAGCATACATGAAGAAGCTGAACGAGTGTTGACAAAGCTTATGAAATAGAATTATTAAAATATGTTGAAAATGCTTAAATTGCTAAAAATCTGTTACAATAATTAGAAGTTTGAAAAATAAAGTGAAGTAAAAGTAAATTCTTAACTCAAGTGCTTAAGATGTTAAGTAAAAGTTTCTGAAATCAGAAAAAAAACTGCTTTTGTATGCATAAAAATACTAGAAAGCTGTCTGCATCTTTTTTTAAAGGCGTACAGGACTCAGAATTCTCCAGAAAAGAAAAAAAAATTGCTAGTAACACAGTTTAATGTTTATTATTTTTCTCAGTAGAATTAAAACATACGCAATGGTTTTGCACGCTGTAAAATTTGTGGTATAATACTTAATCGAAATTGATGTTAAACAATTCTAAGAATTGTGTGAAGGAATATTTTATGTTAAGTTAGCACAAAATAAAGCGTTCCTATGCAATTTAAAGGGTGTTCCTAGATCTATCCGCTTGTAATAGAAAAAGCTAACACCAAGCTCACGAGAATTCACACAATAGGCATTGACAAAGTAAACAAATATTGCTGTACTTTGGCTATCGTTACTAGATTGTTTATAATTGAGTACTCGTTGGTGTAAGTTTGTTTTTGTCCTCTACTCTGTTTTACATTTACTGAAGCAAAAGAAGCCTGCAGAAGTAGCACACACTTGTTAAAATACACACTTGTTTTCAATTGTGTAATAAGAATAATTGTATCTTAGTTTTTAAATATATGTGAACTGAATAATTTTATAATATATAATTACAGTTAAGCCTAATTCTATCTAAGCCTTAATAAAACCTTTACTGTTAAGCCTAATTTGAATTCGGTTTAATTTTATTTCTATGTTATGCGTAGATTTGATTTACAGAATAATTTTATTTTAAAAATTAGTCTGATGGGCATCTTTAACTAACTGCTTCTACTTTAAATTGTATAGTAAAAATAAATTTACTGACTCTTATGTGTATCATATCTATTGTTATTACAAATTTCAGTGTAACCGAGCACCAAAAAGAATGCCAACTAATTTTCATCGAATGTAGTGTTAAGGAACATTCGAGGTGTTTCACTGCATCACTTTTGGCATAAATTAGATGCCACTATTTTTAGTGTTAGGATATAGTAAAATTTTTTACAGTGTATATATGTTAAAGCTGTTAATAAGTCCTAACAGTGACGGATAATTAATTCTTCTTGAAAAACAAGTTAAAACTGAAATTGCTTTGCTGCCAATTTTTCTTATTTTTCTGTGAATTCGCAGCCCAGGACGTAGAGGAATAAATTAAGAATCTATACTTACAGATAACTATAACATGTTTTTAAACTTGGAATTCTGTGTCGATTGAAGAAGTAACATGATATGATCTTGAAAATTCGAAGTGCTTCAAAATTTTTAATTTCTTTTGAAATTTTGAATTTTGACTTTCACGTTCAAAAATATTTGCTGATTTAAAAAAAATGTTATTTGCATCAGGGAATCACAAAAGAAAAAAAATAAAGAAAGAAAAAATGAAAGACAAACAAAGATGAATACACTGAAACAAAATGATACTTAGGCAAATAAAATGTTCTGTTTTAAATTTTAGGAAAGCTATGTTACTCACATTTTGTTGTAGATACACGGAGAAAAAATTTGCATATGAATTGCAGTACTGTATGGCAGTGACATTTCTGGTTAAAAAAACAATAATTTTCTCAAATGAAATCTAAATATGCGGTATTTAAACTATTCATTAAGTAATTTTTCCGTTTCATATCGGTTTACCGGAAATTATTTTTTTCAAAATTTCTTATAACCACACATTTAGTAACAAATACAAATCTGAAAAGTACTTTTAACCAAATAAATACTTTTTATTCCAATCATCTAAGGTATGCAGATAAAATTCCTAAATTTTACCTCATTTGCCAAATTTTATCCCATATCAAACCATAATTAGTTGCTAATTTCTTCCAAATCATTACTAAAACGCATCGGTAAAAATTACCGAGCTTTCTGTTGTTCCCATAGAGTCAGAAACACTGTAAATTTTGCCATATTGTGATGGTTTTAACCACACTTTTTTCTCAGTGCATGATTTATTTAGAATAAAAAATCGGATTTGAAATGCTTAGACCTTTAGGTATTGTTTAGATTAGGATTAAAAGAGCTGTAGAGCTGGAAATCATAAGTTTTTTAAAAACAAAGATACTCTACTTTATAACTGTGATACAATTATTCTATGACGCTTTATGCAGATATAAATACTCTGTTTCAGTTTTTAAAAGAATTAAGATGCTTATTTTTAGCATACATATGATTTAATCGCAATTAAAAAATCATACTTTAAGCTTTAATTGCAAAGTTCTCGACAATAAGGCAATGTTTAAGTTAGGCTTTAAAAATAAGTCAGAGAGCTGGAAAGGCATAATTTTTTAAAGCAAATATACTATGTAACTGCGATTTTTCAAATAAATATTTTAAAAAACTTGAATGATGTTACATTCGAAAAGTATATGCTAAAATAGTTTTGACTGTCTACAGTTTTCCACTTTTTCTTTCGACATTGTTCCTGTGCTTTTGTGAAATAGTTAAAATTATAAATGCCTACTTAAAAGAATTAAACATTTATTTTTCATAGTTTTAGATAACCCGTAAACTGTACACGCAGGAGGAAAACGTAGTTTTGCATAAATTGGTTTCAGTACAGTAATTCACAGCAGAATTCTGACACGCAAAAGTGACAAAAACGGTGAAATAAATGTAATTATTCACTTTAAAACTTTAAAATCTTATTCTAAACTTTCCTTACCTTACCGTAAGTATATTCAGACAAAATTTTATGCTTTCGCTTTCTTAACATTTTAGAACAGATAAAAAGTATACTTATTTATAAAAGTTCTAAAACAAAGTTTTTTTTAATAATGAATGTATCGAAAATTAATTGTATCAAGTACATTTTTTTTAATTTACCCATCTTTACATCTTGCTCTCAATAATTTTTTCTCGAAAAATTTTAAGAGACCACGTTATTACTGAAGAAATTTAATTGTTTTTATGATGTTTAATTTGGGTTCCGTGTACGCAAAATTTTAAGAATTTACTCTACTACAGTTATTGTGTAGCTAAATTACCGCTATAGAAATAGTTGATGTTGCAACTGGATTACAACTAAGCATTTTGCTAGTACAGCAGCCTCCACAGCGACGTACTCTTACACAAGAGGGCCAATACATAACATCACTTCTTTCGGGCTTTTCAAGTTCAACAATTTGATCTTCAGGCTGACAAGCAGCAGGTTGTGCAAATGATGGAGTTGGCCGTGGTGCTAACGTTAAGGTAATAAAAATAAAATGATTGCATATTTATCAAAAATATAATCTTAATTTTTATTAAATGCAAAAAATTTTACATATTTTGCTTACCACCAGCTAGAGCATTTCCTGAAATGATTATAAAAATTAGAAATCTGATTTATAACTTTTATAAATCAATTATCTAAAATACTTTTTTTAATAAATTGTTTAAAAATATTAAACAGAGTTTTGATACTTACTGCCACCAATAGAGGAAGTTGAACCTGGAATGGTAAAAATTTCTTAGTTTATAATTAATGATTGTAAATAATATATTTATACAGGGTGTCTCAGGATTATTGGGACAAACTTAGAGGTAGGGAACATTACGAGGATTAAGAATTGCATGGAAACCCATGGTCGGAACCGTCATGGGAAAGTAGTATGCCAAGTACAAGAAGCAAAGAGATACAAGACTGAAATCGTTTGAAGTATTTATTGGTCAAAGATATTACATATGTTGTGGTAGATGAAAGTGAAAATGTTACAAAAGATGTTTCCTTCTTTGCTAGCAATGCATGCGTTATACCATCGGACTATGGATAGGCGGACTCACTCAAATACACTTGGATTTTGCTGGACATCTGCAGCATCACATATGATTCTTGCTATCAGATCTATTTTGGAATCCACAGTAATGGCGTACACAGTACTTTCAAGAGCATTTCAAAGAAAGAAATCTACGTCGCTTAAATCAGTAGAACATGATGGTCAGAGAACTGACCCACCACGCCCAATCCATCTTTTGAACAACACAATTTAGCAGCGAAGGAAGGCGTTTGCGACCATGGGTTGCTATGCAAATCTGAGTCCTTGTGATGTCCCCTACCCCCCATTAAAGTTTGTCCCAATAATCCTGGGACAACCTGTATATGAAAACATAAAGAAAAAACAAAGTTTTGGGCTTTATCAGCTTTGGCAATATTATACTGCTCAATTCAACAAGAGTTTGACAAGACAAAATATAAATTGGCCAAGAAGTTAGTTTCACCAAGTTGCCCTCTCGAAAGATTGTCTGCTGATTATACACTTTTAAATATTTGTTTCGATGTGGATTTTTTGAAATAAAATGTCAGAAAAAACAAATTTTAAAATTAAATAAACCTTACACTCAAAAGGAATACAATATTATTTTTCAAGAATTTTAACCCTCAAAATCATGCCCCATTTATTATTTTTTTAATTTTATTTTATAACCGGCATTGAACTGCCGACCCATTTTTGTGTTCTAACGACTATCATTATTCAATTTCGTAGCCTTGTAATTTTGAACCCGATCTAAAAGACAAGGAAAATCCTGGATCAAACATTGGCACAAACTAGCCTTCGTAAATGACTTTTTGATAGAACTAACTCGCATTTGCGTTACATGGAGAGGGTAACCGCGAAAACCTCCAGGGGTCAGCCCGATGGCAAGGGGATTCTAACATATGATGTCTACTACTGAAGATATTTTATGTCAGCATTGTGGTTGATGCGAGCCGGGAGCAGAATGTTTATAGATCAGATATCTCTAGGAATCGAACCTGAGACATCTCATTAAGAGGCGAGTGCTGTACCCTTTAAGCCACCACGGCTCATGCCTCATTTATTCTCTATGTTAGGAGAAACCGCTCTCAAAATATGGAGAGCCATGGTGGCTCAGGGGATAGAGCATTCGCCTTCCAATGTGGTGAACAGGGTTCGAATCCCAGCGATGGCTTCCCGATACGAATTCCGCATCCGGCTCGCACGGATCACCCTGCCGACGTAAAATATCCTCAATGGTAGTAGGTTCGTGGGTTAGAGTCCCCCGTCAGGCTAACCATGGGAGGTTTTCGTGCTTTTCCTCTCCATGTAACGTTAGTTCCATCAAAAAGTCTTCCACGAAGGCAAATTTCTCCCACTACAGGATTCAGGAGTTTCCTTGTCTTCTGGATTGGGTTCAAAATTACAAGGCTACGAAGTTGAACAGTAGTAGTCGTAAGCTCAAAAATTGGGTCAGCCGTTCAACGACGGTTGTAATTATAAATATAAATTCGAGTGAATTTGAAACAACTAATATATGTTCGGAAAAAGAGCAGCTCGAGTAGACATTGAGCCTTTAGCAAGGGGAATAGAACCCCGGCCCAAAATGTGATAATCAAAGACTGCACCCATCACAAAAATATTATAAGGAATATTTTGGGAAAAAAATATCCTATTAGTTTATATTTATAATATATTTATATATAATAAAATTATTTATATTTATATATAATAAAATATTATGAAGAATTTTGCAATATAATTAGTGTCTTAACTCGCATGGAGAAAAAAGTTTATGTAAAATTACCATGCGATATGGTAATGAAACCTTTCGCCCATATTTCTGGTAATAAAACCGAAATATATGGTATTTAAATGATTCAGTCGGTAATATTTCCATTTACATTGCAGCGGTTTACCATACATTTTGGTTTTTAAATTTCTAGTTCTTATTACCACACATTTAGTAAAAAAAAAAAGTGAAAAGTAAATTTAACCGAATAAATGGTTTTTATGCGATGTTTTAACGTATCATGATAAAATTACTAAATTTTACCATATTCACCAAATTTTACGATATTCATCAAATTTTAACACATATACCACATTCACCAAACGCTCTTTTATTATTAATTTCATTATAATCATGACTAAACCACTCCGGTAAAAGTTATCGAATTTTTAGTGTTCCCATAGAGCCAGAAATATGGTAAATTTTACCATATTCCGATAGTTTGACCATACTTTCTTTCTCTGCAGTATCAAGTTAGACAAATTCAATTCAAAATTTCATAAAATAAATATTTTTAGTTATTTAATACATACTTGTACTAAAAGGAGATGATAAATTCGTTGTTACGAATCTGTTTATAAAATCTGATACGTTATGAATATCCTTCAATTGAATTAGAAGACTTTCAGGAATCTATAACAAGATTAAAAACTTTTAAAAATATATCAGTTTTTCATTCATACAATGACTTAATACCAAATGATAAACACACCAAAATATCGGACTTCAAATAGTCAAAGTATTTACATTCTTCAAATAGCTAAATGTTAACACTTTGTTGACTGGTAATTTTACTCAGAAACTTTGTCACGTCTCCGGCTATTATTTTTAATTGAATGTGGAAGTAAAGTAAAACATTCTGAAGGATGCGTCAAGCTTTTGCAAGATTCTATGTCATTCTGGATTTCATAAATTGAAATAGATAATGTAAGTACAATGGCAAGTTTACTCGTCAACAACGTTTGGACATGAAAAGGCAAGTTAACTCGTCACCGGTTAACGTGTGCTTAATAAGTTTATAATGAGAAATAATTTTATAAATTTAGAAATAAAAAAAAATACTTAATACTTAATAAGAATATTTTTTTACTGGATTTTTAAAGCATGACTTTTTTTCCAAGTTCACTCAGCACCCAGCATTGCATAGCTTTCCAAGAATGTATTATTTTGCTCTTATATTTTATTAAGAACACACGGGACCTTTAAGTGAATTCAGAGCTTTTTTTATATCGAAATGGGATATGAAATTCCTTAGTAATTTAACAAATTGTTTCGTTTAATTTGGAAATTTATAACAATTTAAAGGAATGTCTATTGATAAATCGTGCAAGATTGGGTAAAAATATGGACAATGAAAAAATACAAAAATTATCCTTCCCGTCTGGAATATAAACTGAAGAACAAGTTTTATCTGTAGTCGCATAACAGGTATATAAACTGATGCAAGGAACATTTTTTTTAAACTTTAGCAGTTTAAGAAAAACAAAATGAAAAAAAAAACAAATTTATATGATGCATTTTTTTGTTATGCAAATCTTGCTTTTCGATGCATTGAAAACACAACAAAACGTTGGTAATGATTATTTTAATAAACACTCCTTTTAAATCATTACACGAAACTTGTATCAAACTCTTAGGAAAATGAATAAAAATTTTGATACGAAGTACTAAATAAAAGAATTGTTAAAAATATTTTACAGGGATCATATAATATATTATCTGACAAAACTGATTCTGGACACCCAGTTGTATGGACTTGGAGAGTCCTGAGGTTTTGTATTGCTATGATATTGGTTTCCTTTTTACATCAGTGGCCTCCTGGGGAGATTTTACACCGGTGTTTGGTAGGTGGCCACATGAATTGACTTCTAAGATATCCATCACAGCTGAAGTAAGTGCTTGCGGTGAGGATGGTCGATTTGACTTGCTACTTATTCTGCTTTTCTAAAAGTGTTCTATGAGATAGAGATCGGGGTTTTGAGAACGCCGGTCCTGTTCTTGAACCCACATTTCATCAAACCATGTCTGCTTAAATCATGATTTGATTGCCTTCCTCGAAATAGGTTTTCCCCAAAATATTTGCCTAGAGTCGGGATAGCAGCATTGTTCAGAATGTTTACATACATTTCATATTTCATGTTTCCAACCACATGAAGAACCAAGGTCAAACCATGTGGGGAAACTTTCTACCAATTGCGTCTAGGGAGACTTCCCACCAGTTTCTGATAGATGGCCTCAAGAATTGAGTCCAAGGCATCCATTGAAGAAAAAGTTAGTGTTTGCAGTGAGGATAGTAGATTTAGCTGGCTCGTATTCTGCTTTCCTGAAAGTGTTCTGTGAGATTTAGGTTGGAGATTTGAGAAGGCCAGTTTTTGATTCCCCATTTCGTCAACCATAGCTGAGAAAGTCATAGTTTGATTGCCTCCTCGGAAATGAGTTTTTCCAAAGTATTGCCATAGAGTCGGAAGAGCAGCACTGTTCAGAATGTTTACCTACATCCCAGATTTTGCATCTCCAACCATACGAGAACCAAGGCCAAACCACGAAAAACACATCCACTCCATGATGCTTCCAATACTTTAGGTGGTTGTCTGGATCCTTTTGACCAGATATTAAAGAACATATTTTTGACCAGATCTTTAAAAACTAATTTAACCATAAATAAATCAATACCAAATAACAATCATAAATTTTCGTTACTATTTAGAAATTTTTTGAAACTTTGGTAATTTTGAAGGTCTCTTATCCCTTTATGGAAGATAAAATCTTAAAAATATGAATTTTATAATATGATGGGTGTGGAGTAGAGGGATTAAAGCAAAAACCTAAAAATTGATAATAAATTTTTGATGGCAAAATTATAAACATCCAGATGATACTAACAAACATATACACATAATTTCAATTAATATGCAAAAAATTAATTTGATAGTTAAAAAAATTCGCCCGGTGGCTGAGTGGTAGCGCTCCCGTGCCACAGATCCTGGGTTCGATCCTCGGGCCGGGCAAGGTTGACTCAGCCTTTCATCCTTTCAGTGGGTCGATAAATGAGTACCAAGCATGCTTGGGAGCTAAACACTGGGGGTTTCGCGTTCGGCTGACCACCTAACCGGAACATCTGCTCCTGCACCCCAGAGCCCAAGGTCAAGAAAACTGAGATGGGCACAGTAGGCCTTGGCCCTCTATGGGCTGCCGCGCCACTGAGTTTAGTTTTTTGTTAGTTTAGTTAAAAAAAGTAATGTTATAGTTCTAGAGAATCAAATGAAGAAGTCTTTTCGCCAAAGAAATGTACTACAAAACAAGCTCCATAGAAAAATTTTAAAGATACTTTAAAAGAACACGATCAATGAAATGACGATAAATAAAACTATCTCCTTTAAAGCTCAACATTGGTATATTTTTATCAAATAACTTAATAAGTATTTTGCTGATAAATGTTCAAAATACATAAAATAATTTTATACATAAAATTTTTTAATTTTTTAAAATTCATAAGACGCAAAAAATGCTTTTTTTTTTCAAAAATTATTTTTTTTATTGTCCTTTTAAAATATAAAATTGTTTAATAAAGCTTATTAAGACACTTATTGTAATTTCACATTATTGTAAGTTACACTCTTGAAAATTTTAGTGTTTGGTAAAACCGTAATATTGTTCAAATTTGCTGAAAAACTTATACGCTGCCATACGTTGTGGTGAACATTAACCACATTATCTTGCAAATTAATCCTTCTAAAATTTAATCATATAATTTGGTTCAACTTAAATGCAAACAATGTTCAATTTAACACTTATTTTTTATTCCTTTCATATAAAGATTATTTAATTAATCTTTTTCGATTTCCTAACAATATATGTATTTTTTATTCATATACATACAATCTAGTAAATGGATATTTTACGCATTTAATTTATTAAAAAAATATATCATTAATCTATAAAGATTTTTTGTCGATAACTTGCTTGTTAGAAATTTTAGACCACATTGAACCACAATATAGTATAATTTGCAACATTTTAAATACAGTGCTAAACTGAACCCTATTATCAGGCAAATTAATTTTTCTTGAACTTGATTGCACAATATTGTACTTCCCTTTTAAATCCCATTTAGCACCTTATTAAAGTTGCAGAAAATTTGCCTGGTATTATTGTTTAATATACATAGATTATAGTTTCATGATGAAAAAATTATTTTGAGCATGAGAGCTTAGAATTTGTGAAATATTACAAAGCTATTTCCAACATACATATGTCTCATAAATGCAACACTAATAAAAAGATTCAATTTTTAAAGACACTCTGACGAAACGTTGAGATTAATGACACATTACGCGCAAAAATTAGCATAATTTAATAACGCATATTTTCATTGCAGTTTTGAAATAGATAGAAATTTCTTTATTTATTATAATTTTTTTTTGTGTGTGCTAGAAATCATTTTATGATTAATCTATGAAGATCATGCGCTGATAACCAGCTTGATAGAAGCTTTAGACAATAAAGAGCCTAATAAAAGTCTTAATAAGGAGATTCAATCAGCCCTAATAAAAAGAATAAGTTTTTAACTACACTTTGCCAAGAATAGAGATTAATGACACATTACTCACAAAAATAGAAGCGTTTAATAATTTATAATTTCATAGCAGTTTTGAAATAGATAGAAATTCTTTCAATTATTATTTTTTGTTTTAGATATCATTATATCATTAATCTATACAGATTCTAGGTCGATAACCTGCTTATTAGAAATTTTAGAGAATAAAAAGTCTAATAAAAGCCTTAATGAAGAGATTCAATTAGCCCTAATAAAATGATTCAATTTTTAAATACTCTTAGCCAAACCTATAGAATAATGACACGTTGCGCACAAAAATAGCAGCCTTTAATAATCTATAATTTCATAGCAGTTTTTAAATAGATAAAAATTCTTTTATGTATCATTATTTTTTGTACTAGAATATATCAGTGAATCATAAATGAAAGCAACTAGTGAGTGACACTTTGGTGGTCTTGATTATTAGCAGAGTTATAATAACATTCTATTTATTAATTAACAGATTTTACCTCACAAAAAGTCACTGTCATTTAAGTTTCAAATAGCATTTATAAAATAAGAAGATAATTTTGCTTCCCCTATCCTACTAATAATGGAGTTTAAAGAAATATAAACAAACACCTCTTAATTTGAACTTAAATCTATAAGAGCAGAAAATTAAAGCCTTTTAATTAATTTTAATTCCAATAAAATGAGAAAAATTTAAAACGTGGTTTTGAAAAGTACTGAATTGGTAATTAAAAAAAGTCTTACTCTTGGAGATTGTATGGAATTGCTCTCCATGAAATCAATATCATCTTCATTTCTAAATATGATGTTCTGAGCATTGCTTCCAATGAAGAAGCTCTCAACGGCCACCAAAATAACTTTCAAAAAGTAAAAACTGCACATTTTGGAAATTTAGTCCTTCAAATCTTCACATTTAAATGAAGTAATCACTTCGAGTTATCCTCAAGCTAGCTTAAAAAATAATAATTTGTCGCCTCTGCTGACATTCTAATGTAAACAGAGAATTTTAAGTGCTTACTTAAAGCACTTCCTTCCAAACACTTATAGCTCTAAGAGGAAAGAAATTTCATTTTCTTTTGCGCAACGCAATCTTTCTAGTTGTAAAAGAAAGAGAATTGCTTTCTTTCTTTTGCTTGCGTGTGCTTGAAGAGTCTGGAAATTCCTGATCACTCGTTAAGATAACAACATTTGATTTTCCTTGCAAAAAAGTTTGTACAAAAAGTATAATTGAGAATTATTTACTTATTAAGACACTTATGATTTATTATAAACAAATCCTTAAGCGATACTAAATGGATTTCCAAAATTTGATTTTGTGCTCGCTACTGATTAGAATTTCAATTAATTATGCAATACAGATAAATAATTATTATATTTTTATAATAAATAATTACTCTCTTACTGTATTACTGATCACTCCTTAAGAGAATAATATTTGATTTTTCTTGCAAAAAAGTTTGTACAAAAAGTATAATTGAGAATTACTTACTTATTAAGACACTTATGATTTATTATAAATAAATCCTTAAGCGATACTAAATGGATTTCCAAAATTTGATTTTGTGCTCGCTACTGATTAGAATTCCAACTAATTATGCAGTGCAGATAAATAATTATTATATTTTTATAATAAATAATTATTTTTTTACTATATTTCTGATCACTCGTTAAGATAATACTATTTGATTTTTCTTGCAAAAAAGTTTTAACAAAAAGTACAATCAAGCATTATTTACTTATTAGGACACGTATGATTTATTATCAAAAATTCTTAAGTGATACAAAATGGATTTTCAAAATTTGATTTTATGTTCACTACTGATTACTAACTACGCATGATAGAATAATTACTAATTATGCAATATAGATAAATAATTACTAATTATGCAATACAGATAAATAATGACTACATTTTCATGATAAATAATTACTATATTACTATATCCTGATCATTCATTAAGAAAACAACAAATGATTTTTCTTGCAAAAAAAGTTTAAACAAGAAGTAAAATAGAGAATTATTTACTCATTAAGACACTTATGATTTATTATAAACAATTCCCTAAAAAATACTAAGTGGATTTGCAAAATTTGATATTGTGCTCACTGCTGATTAGAATTCCAACTAATTATTCATGATAGATAAATAATTATTACATTTTTATAATAAATGATTACTATAATACTATTACATTTACTATTACATTTGTTATAATAATTACTGTTACAGTTATTATCAACAAATCCTTAAGCGATATTATAGAAAAACGCAAATAATTACTATATTTGAATTTTTATGAAAAGTAACATTTTGAAATAATTTGAAATTATTAATATCTATTATCTTATTTATTAAGAAGCATATGACTTATTATCAAAATTCCACAATTGTCATAAAAATGATTTTACAAATATTGATATTGCAATTTCTTATTGATTAGGCCTCATAATAATTATTTAATATTTACAAATAATTATTGCATGTTTTGACGCTGCCGAAAAAATGAAAACTGTTTTTGAATTAGAGCAAATTTTGAATCTTGATTTTATGAAAAGAAAATTAAAGTAAATATTTTTTTCTCGTAATTCTAAAGCAAAAATTTCAGCGAAAAAAGTGAAAAAGTACGTCAGTGCAATGCAACAAATTTTACAATGTAGATACATGTTTTTTTTAATTTTGAAACTCTTTCATTTTACATTTTGTACATTAGAAAGGACTGGGAAATTTTTTGGATAGCTGATTACAACAGATAATTTTGGAGAAAATTTCAAGTGAAATTTTTTCAAATGAAAAAAAAAAAAGGATTATTCTTAAAAAAATGGTAAATGAAATAATTCTTCTTTGTTTAAAGGGTTCTTTGTTGT
This sequence comes from Parasteatoda tepidariorum, assembly GCF_043381705.1. NCBI lineage: Eukaryota > Metazoa > Arthropoda > Arachnida > Araneae > Theridiidae > Parasteatoda > Parasteatoda tepidariorum. Next base: position 35,182,824 of record NC_092214.1, on the reverse strand, counting down.
TAATTATTTCATTACAACTCCATCTGTTTTCAATATGAATTGTATTATGATATTGTTATTAAATATGGATAACACTGTGGGACAAATTTTTTGTTGTATTTGTGGAAATACTTGATCTTGCCTAATTCGGTGTGGGGATTTCAAATCTTAAATTAGTCTTGCTTCTAATACTGCAGATTTTTGTTTTGAAATTACATTTTTAGTCTATATTTTGTCTAAATGTGTTAGTTTTAAAACGTTATCAATAACAGGTGTTCCATAAATGTTGTGACTAGGACTGGGCTATAAATCGATATATCGCGACATATCAATTTGACGCCTGAATCGGCAGGCCGATACAGCGACTTTCGTTCCAGGCGATGCATCAGAAATCTGATTTAAGCCGTCGAGTAAAGAAGACGAACGATATAGCGATATACGATTTAGCGATATAAGACACGAAAGGATCTCTTACGTTCCGATGCCAACTCGTGCTGGGGAAGACGATGTTCGTATCGTTATATTGAAACGGCCTTGATTGATGAGCGGTAGAATCAGAATCAGTTTTGAGAACATATATCGTGATCTCGCATGTTCGTTTCCGCACCTCTTAGTTTTTTTTTCTTCTTTGTCGCGACTTGATATCGTTTCTTGTAGATTATTTTCAGTGTGATCGCCGTCGTTACCTTGTTCTGAACGTAATCTACGATTGGAAAGAATATATAAAGAAGTGTTTCTTAATTAATTAGGTAATTTTTTTAAAAAACAAAACTGTCCTTTTATTATTATTATATGTTATTGATATTATATGTTCAAGTTGTTACTTATTGATATTATATGTTTAAGTATTATTTTACATTATTGAATTTATTACAAACGGAAATCTAATTTAAGGTGCCCATAAAGAATTAAATTAAAAAGTAATTAAATTTGTTAGGCTATTTTTTACAAAAAACTTTTTGGGTAAAATAATAATTTAATGGGTTTTAATTACTGATTTTAAATTTATAAATCTTTAGTTGTTTTCATTTTTATGGATGAAATTATTACAAATCTTATTTTTCCTCGTTTGGATTTGGACATAAGTCAATCAACTTTGTTTATTCAAAAAAATTAGTAATGTTTGCGATCGCGACTTCTTTTTTTAAAATCATTTATCACTTCGTTTTATTAAAGAGTACAATCGTGTTTCTTAATTTTCTTTCAGTATTGTCAGTTGAATATATTATCGAGTATCATAATTCTTTTGTTTTTATTTTTAAGAAATTAAACCTTACTTTGTTTTTTCGTTCAGAATTCGGTAATTATTCAATTTAACTTTATTATTTATGTGAAATAATAATGATAAAAAATAGTGTTGTTTTAAAAGTGTTTTTTTTTGTTTAATTTATTTAGCACTTTGTTTTAAGCATACAAATCATTTTTAACGAACTTATTTTTTAAATTTTCTTTCTATATTGTTAGGTAAATATATCGATAAATTTCAATTTGATTTATTTTTTTATTATTTATTTTTAAACTAAGAAATCTTTCGTTATTTACGCGATCATTTTTAGAAAATATAACATTAATATCTTTCTTAAGCAAAACATATACATCAAATTCATAAATTGATTTAAATCAATCTGAGTATGAAGTTTTGATAGAAATCCGACTTTTTGCGCTTTACAAGTAAATGAATTTCAAAAATACTATATCGCGATACATCGCTATATCGCGATGCAAAACTGACGATGCATCACGATATAAATTTTCTTATATCGCCCAGTTCTAGTTGTGACTGACATCCAGGGGAGCAACAGTACAACATCAGGATCAAAAGTGGAACCCATGCCAGGGGAGACATCTTGCGCTGCTAGGGGCATTTTCCCTATCATTACCTATTCAGAAGCACGGGAAGACTTAGTTTATAACAGGGAAGCACCTAGCATCATATGGCGTCATTTTCGATGCAGTTTTTTTCCTGATGATATGCCCTTACTCCCCTAGAAGTTATTCGAAACATTTATGCCAAACCCTGTTATATGTAACGTTTCTAAATTTGTACATTTTGACAAAAAGTAGACAAAAAATATTAATTAAGAAATCTAGCTTAGAGAGAGAAACCGAATGCAGATGACAGTGACGTGAAAATATCCAAGATTTGTTAAAAAAAATCTCATGCTACAGAAAACAAATTTTTTTTATAGTATGATATATAGCTAATATAATTACATAACTATAATTATAAAGGGTTTATTAAAAATTACATATTTTGAGCTATAAATTATCTGTTTTATCCCACCTATCCATTGAAAAAAGAATCTTTTCTTTTAAACCCTTTTTTTCGAGTGACAAATAAATGACTTAGAAAATTTAGTAAGCTATGCTTGCAAACGTTGATAACATATTCTTAAGTTCATAAACATTACTAGTTCATTCATAACATATAACATGTTCTTACAAATTGATAATTTCATACAATATGTTATTATACCCTTTGATTATCAGAATATTATGTATTATATCATGGCAATATTATAAAACATAATTAATCATGGACGAATAACTCTGGGTTATACTGTATAATTTACGTGAAAACAGTATCTGTTCCATTTAAACTGTATCTTGTTCTTTTTTATTGAAAACCACTTTTATCATTGATTTGGAAGCATTTAATGTTCTACATTTACAACTGATCATAAAATATAAATTGCTTGTAAATATAAGCTGCGGCTATTAATTTCCGGCACTGATCTAATAACTCATGAAAATATTATCTGAATTTCATGCCTATTTAGTGTGTTTCGAAGTAATTTCCATCCATATAATGTACTTCTGTGCTCCTCTATAAAAATTTCTAAATCCTCGTTGGGATCGGAATTTAATTCGGACGTTGGGTTATAGGATGGGCTTAGGCTCAATAGTTTTTTTTTTCAAAAAGGCTTAATTAAAATAAATTTTTTTTTGTAAGCAAGGGTCTCTATAAATTTAAAGTAAAGTTTAAATATTGTAAAATATTTTTCGAAATAGAGGCAAATTCTAGCTCAAGGATTATAAATTTTTTATGTCATAATAACAGCTTTAAAACTAATTGTCATGCATAAATTCTGAAATGATTTTCTTCTAGATCAATAATGCTATTATCTGCGTTTTGTACCAAATTTTTAAAAATTTTAAACAGACAATAAAAAAGAAATAAATATATTGTTTAATATTGAATTTCTGAAGAAAAATTGTAAATATTCTGACTCAAAGCTTGAAAAAAGAGAAATTGACACTCAGACCTTAGCTTTTTGTTCAAAATATAGCTAATATTATACAAAACCTACATACAAAATTTCAAAGAATTCTATAATAAAGTTTTTTTGTAATGAGTGTCAGCGTAGAGAATTTTCCTTAAAATCAACGTTCTTCAAAAAATGCGTTTAAAGTGCAAGAAAATTCTGAAATGTAAGGAAATTCCGAGAATAAATAAAGTAATAACTCGAAAATTTATTTCTGAAAATGAATTTAATTTGTAATTAAAATATAATTTCTTCAAATATAAAAGGGCTAAAGTACTCTAAGTATGATAAAAAATTTTTTAGTTTCGCTTTCGTGAGTTTCGGTTTCGTCTTGCAGCATACGAACTTCGTAAACTATAACGTCATTTCTAAAAATTGGAGGTAAAAAATTTAATATATATTTATTGTATATTAATATATATAATAAAATTTAATAAAATAAAATTTAATATAATTCATATTTGCTATAACAAATAAAAATTTGTTCCGTAACAATGTTCACATAACTGCATAATGTCTTTTTTTTAAAAATAAGAACAGAAATGAAATATTTGATCCATCGTTGTGGGGTTGTCGTGTACGAATAAATTGTTTTAAAAACATTCTATATAGAATAAAAACACAGACTAAATATTTTATTTTCTAAGTGATTATTTATTGTGGTTTTTTCATTTGTTTTGCTTTCATTAAAATGTTTCAAAATCGAATCAAATTTTGAAAAAAATATTCTGAAATTTCTTTACAATAAATGATTTCAGTTGGAATCCACTTTCATGTGCAAGTTGAAATAAAATATCAAGACTTAGTCAAAACAGCCTATTTACTTTCGATTAAAAATAACACCTTACGTGGAAATAATTTTTTTTTCTCCAAAAATTTCTAGATCAATGATAACGTAATACTGAAATATCCCTTAAAAGATTGCAGTGTAAAGAAAATTTCTATTTGGACAAGGTTGCAAGTTCTCTTTTCGCCGCTTATTTCTTAAAAAGGATTAATTCTTTTTAAAAGAAATTAGGAGGAGAAAATTATTGAAGCATATAATTATTTCAAAGATCAATAAAAAGCTATTTTTAATGTTATTTGTCCTTGTCTTAAGACTGTTTCAGAATATTTCTTCTGATCTTCTTTTGATACTAGATTGCGACATTTGCTTTTGCTAGTTAAGTAACACATTTTCGAATAATTTTGAAAAAAGAAAAATCGTAGCTTTTAAAGAATGAAGTTTAGTTTTGATTGAAGCATGTAATTATTTCAAAGATCAATGAAAAGGTATTTTTAATGTTACTAGCCCTCGCCTTGAAAGTTTTTCAGAATAAGCTCCTGTTATTCTTTTGAAACTTAATGGCGACATTTGCTTTTGATAGTTAAAATACTCATCTTCAAGTAATTACGAAAATTATTAAAAATGACGTTTAGTTTTGATTGAAGCATATAAATATTTTTAAAAAAAATTAAAAACCATTTTCGAAATTATTTTTTTTTGTTTTATATTTTTTCTATAACATTCCTTCTGATCTCTTTTGAAACTTGATGGTGACGTTTTCTTTTGCTAGCTAAGAACCATATCGTTTATTAATTTTGTGGCAATTGTAGGTTATAAAGAATGAAGTTTAGTTTTGATTGAAGCATGCTACGATTTTAAGGATAAATGAAAATTATTTTTAATTTTATTAGTCCTCGTCTTGAAACTTATATTGTTTTGAAACTCCTTATATTGTTTGAAAATTCGTTATTTCGCTACGTGAAAGAGCCGCTGCGGGACTACGTAGGGAAACGCTTGATGGCAGCGTTTTCCATATTTGATGGTAAATTGCTAGTTACTTTACATATCTTCAAGTAATAATGAGAAATCATGGTCCTTATTGAAGTTTCTTAAAGAATTAAGATTAATTTTGATTGAAAGATCAATAAGAAGAAATTTTTTCTTGAATTAAGTCTGTTTAAGAATATTCCATCTGACCCTTTTTTGAAGCTTGATACCAATTCTTGCTTTCGCTAGTTAAGTAACACATCTTCACGTAATTTTAGTTTTTAAAGAATGAAAATTTGAAAATTTATCTTTTACAGAGTAAGGATAACTATTTGAAAATTGTATCAAAACAGCAAAAATACATCTTAGTTATATAATTTTGAAAAATTTATTTTTTTGAAATTAATAAAAAAGAAGGACACTAATTTAAATGTAAATTAACAATTGTAAATTACATTGAAGTATTTTAGAACAGACATTAAAATGTTTAGTAAAATTTATGGCCTGCACATAAAGTAGTAGAAAAAATTGCTTTTTTCCAAACGTTTACCACTTTTCTGTAATGTGTTTTTAAAACTATCAATCTAATTTAAATCACCCAGTATGTAAAATAACTCGGAAATTAGAAAACTATCGGAAATTTCCCAAATTTTATATTAACATTATGTTTTGAAAGGCAAATGATCAAAATTTTAAATATTTGCTCAGTGGATGATATCTAGAAATAGTTTCAATCTTCGGTTGAATAACTGACAATTTTAAAAGTTTCTTTTATGGGTTTACAGCAATTTTTGCCTTCAAATAAACATGTGCTTCTTATTGTACGAGCTTTTTCCTAGTTTATACAGGGTTTTTAAAAGTATTTCTTGAAATATTTGACCTTTACAGTACTTTTTGGACACCCTGTACGCTCTCATATTTAAGTAGATTACGCGTAACTGGAATAAATATTTTTAAAATTGTTCTTATGCGTTTTTGGCTTTTTAAAAAAATGATAGTTAGTAAAATGAAATCGATAAATATATCCATCTCTATAAGTTTTGATAATGATATGATTTTTCAAGTTATACTAGTAGTTTCGAACGATCCCAAATTTCCAATAAAATTGAAGGAAGGAAGTTTGTAAACCTTATAGGATTATAATGTAGGTGCTAGCGCTAACTGTATATTGATTTTCTTACTACTACTACCTTGGAAGTCCAATACTAATCCTGCTATTAGACGTTATCAAAAACTTTAAATATTTATTTATTAGTTTTAAGACTTTACAACTCATTAATTTCAACCAATCCAAATCTATTTTTATTTTTATTTTCTGTAGGAAATGCATAAAAAATAAATTTTGTAACGAATATAATCTTTTATTCCAATAAAGATACGTTTTTCATAGCATATGTTTAAATTTAACACAAAAGAGTTTGGTCTCAAATTTTCCTTTCATCATTTAATGCTATCTTCATCACCATCCCTCACTCATAGAACATTTTATTGATTTTTGACCCAAGTTTAGTCCCATGGCATTGATTAACGCCCCTTTTATATTTTAGTTTTGCAATGTTTATATCGTTGAAGCAACTGTTCAAGTGATTCATCCAATATCATATGTATTTCGCATAATATAATGTCATACTAAAAACTTTGCTTGAAAATTTTTGATTTCAGACAACATGCTAAAAATATTTTTTTTGTCCTTTTTTACGACCAATGCTTAATTCAGAAATTAATAGAGGCAGTATTGAAAGCCATAGCTACGTGAATATTGCATTGAAATTCTTTATTTTGCATGCTCTTGAAGAAAAATTAAAGCGAAGGATACACTGTAAGAAATTTATCGAAAAAATGGTAAACAATTTACTTAGTTGTTGTTTCACCATATTCAATCAAAACTGTCATATAATATTAAACTTTTACAGTTAGACTAAGTGCTGTTATACTTTGATGTATATTGTAACATCCACTGATAATCCCCATTATGTGACAACCATTTTATTATCTATAATAACAAGTGTTTTTCAAAAACATCATTAATTTTAATAATTATCATTGAAACTTTTTATTTCTTACCACGCAATAATCTTTGAAACAATCATGTGTATACTAAGTGCTGTTATACTTTGATGTCCACTTTGATGGTTTCTTATAGAAAATTTCACTTGACGTGGTTTTCTTGATTTGGTTTAAAATATATATTACAGAGAACACAAGAAATACCAAACCAAATAAAATGAACTTTTATATGAAATACATCAAAGTATGATAAAAAAATAGTAACAAAAAGGTAATGCTATGGATACAATATCATGAGTTAATGGGCATCATTGCAAAATATTTTAAAAATTTTAAACATTTGTTGTGATTTCCATGAACTTATAATTTTGAGATCATGCCATGACCTTTTTGCTATCATTGTTTCTGTTATACTTGATGTATTTTTATTCAGATTTCACTAGATTTAGTTTTATGTATTTTGAGGAAGAAAATGTGTTTGTTTCTTAACTTTTCGACATGTGAGTATGATTTCTTTTAATAGTTAATTAATATGATTAGAAGTGGTCGCATAATTATATATGTTAGCGAATATACAAAGAGAATATATGCGATCACATGTACACGTTACTGTGAATTACTGAAATTGGTGATTGTTGATTTCGACCGGTGAATGTTGACAATCGCATAGTCGCTTTAGTAAATGTCCAAAATACATACTAGGTATAGTTAAGAGCCACTGCCGGGTATACATTTGCCCAGCATGCTGTACATCAATGTTTTTTTAAGGTGAAGTGCCACTGCCCTGTATGCATTTAACCGGTACCCCGAACACTGATGTTTCTCCTAATCTATCCCCAGCAATAATTAAAATATCGGCTAAACATAATAATATCATTTTATAAATTAATATCAAATAGGATATAACGAATATTTCGGACATTCACCAAAGCGACAATATGATTGCTGACATTCACCAGTGAAAGTCGACATTCTCCTGATTTCGGTCATTCACGGTAGCATATATATGTGATAATCAGAGAATATATATGAATCATTATATATATATGACCATATAAATATGGAGAACGTCGACTTTCACTGGTGAATGCCAGCAATCACATGGTCATTTTGGTGAATGTCCGAAATGTTTTAAATGTCCGATTTGATATTAATTTATTCATTGATATTTCAATAGTTATTCGATATTTTAGCATCCGATTAGAATAGATTAGGAAAAATATTAGTGTGGCGAATACCGGTCAAATGTATATCAAGCAAGGGCTCTTAACCTTAAAAATATCAGTATAAGGAATACCGGGCAAAGCTTTTTAATTTTCAGAAAACATTTGGATATTGAATACCGGTAATTATCCCTAACTTGCCTGGTATTTTTTACATTGATGTTTTTCCTAACCTATCTTTATCGGATATTGAAATTTCGTTTAAATATTCAAATATTTATGAATAAATTAATATTAAGTCACATATTTCGAGCATTTACCAAAGATACTATGTGATTGCTGACATTCACCAGTGAAAGACACCAATCACCAATTCTTTCTTAGTGACATAAACGTAGCAATTTTAATTTGAAATAAAATCCAGCTTCTGAGGCTAATTTTAACACTCAGTTGCTTTAACATTTCTCTACCACTTTTTCTAAATTATATGGAATGTAAAAATCTTCTTTAACATAGTTTGAATGCGTAAAACATGTCATTAATTATTGATATAGGTAGAGGGTCTATGTATTTATTGCCTACACAATTTTGTGTTGGCAATAAATACATAGACCCTCTACCTATATTTATGTCTTTCACTGGCGCACGTGAAAGTTGGTATGCTTCTTCAAATGATCACGTTTTGTATTTCTATTCAAAGGACTACGATTGAAAAAAATTACTATTATGATTAGTGAAAAATTTTAAACAAAAGAAATTTTTTAATTATTAGGGATAATGGAGGACACAAGTAACAACTTTAATGGTGAATTTAACATTGCTTTATTGAAACAGTTGATGTTATTGAAATAATTTGTTTTAACTAAATTTATTTCTATAAGTAGAATATTCCATAATTCGTTCTGATATCAATTAGGATTAATTGATTGGTTAACGAACATAAAATAGGCTTAAAACATAAATTAAACAGTCTTAAATGAAGCTTCATTTCGCGTTCTTAAAATTTTTTGTAGATTGTATGAAAATAAGTAAATGCATGGTTATAAAGTTCAAAATTAAAATTCTTACACAATTTTAAATATAAACAGTATAAAGAAAGGTATAAGAAATAATTTTCCTCATGCAAATATTCTATATGATTGCACGCACAAAAAATATTTTTTACTTCAGTTATTGTATTAATTTGAACACAAATTATTTTACATTTAATTATGGATAATATATCAATATTTCACAGAAAACAGAACTCATATTTAGTAGTAATAATTAGAATTGCACACATGATCCCAGAACAAGTAATATAATTGATTAGAACAGAAATAGCTGTTTTCTATTAACTGACTAGTTAGGAATCTCGATTTCATTTAAGACCAATTATGTATTGAATGGTAGATCGGTCTCATAATTCAGTGGCTTTGTCACTTCTGTAAATAGGTATTAGTTTATTTCGATGAGTTATGCATTAGGAGTAGAAATTGCGCTTAATCACGGTTTAAAATCTAGTTGTGGTGTAAAATACCAAATCAGCGTATTTTTATTAAGGAGGAGCAGCACAGTAGAAGCTCGTAGGAAAGGAGCTTTTAATGAATTTTGCGATGATTGTGATAACATTTCTCTTAATACATTTTTTAATCTTAAATATTTCAATCTTCATTGTATAATGCTAATACAGAATTTAAAAATTTACTCTTATATAATACAATATTTATAACTTCCACAACTTGCAGTATTAAATTGAAAAAGAAATCATCCAAATTTAATTTTTTTTTAAAGTTCATGAATGTAGGGTTTTTTGCTCGTATGAGGTTTAAAAAATAATTTTTTTTTTCACAAAATGGTAGTGCTTTGAAAAAAGTTCAAAAAATGACTTAAAATAGGTTACATTTTCGTAGATTACTCAAAACCAGTCAACCCTACGAACAATACAAATTATATTTTGTAAACAATGTGTAAATCGAATGAGAGTTACAAGAAGACAGTTAAAGATACAAGAATCAAGAGGAACATAGTTGTGAGTGAGCTGCGTTTTAAGTTTTGAGATCAATCATCCATATAATTATAAAAATTTTGTGATTAACTATAATGCATCAATACCAGGTCCATAAGATGCTTACTTTCCATCATTTTCAGTAGTCTAAAGTGCTAGTCTGGAACTTTTCTTCGTTAATCTACCCTTATGTGATACCTCATATTTTTTGGAGCAGCAACCAAAATTTTGCAATAATCTTCATTTCGAGCATGTTCTATCTCTGCTGGGCCTACCTTTATTTCTAATTGTTCCGAAATTGTCATTAGCCCTTTGCAATCTTCATTAAAAATTTCTACAGCTGAATAATTTGCCATTTCAATTATTTACATTGAAAGCATCATTAATTCTGTTTCTAAGATAATTTAAACAAATTATTTCAATATAATAGTTAAAATTATAGTATTTCACTAAAATGTTTTTATATCCGTCGTTGAACAGCCAACCCAATTTTTGGGTTTACGACTACTAATGTTCAACTGCGCAGCCTTGTTATTTTGAACCAATTCAGAAGACAAGAAAACTCCTGGACAAGTACCCCCCGAGGTGTTGATTTGTTATGGGAACATGGAGAACGTTGCGACTCTACAGATTTAACATGCAACAGTTACCATATACTACTGGGTGAGTCTTCGGCCGGCGGGAATCGAACCCACGAACTCTTGGACATGAACCCAATGCCCTACCAACCAGACTATCCATGCCTACTAAAATCTTTTGTTTTTTAATTTTTTTAAATTTTTTTTAATAGCAGTCGCTGACCAGCGGACGCAATGTCATGGGTTTACGACTACTAATGTTCAACTCCGTAGCCTTGTAATTTTGAACCTAATGCAGAAGACAAGGGAGCTCCTGGATCAAGTATTGGGAGAAATTTGACTTCTTGGAGGGCTTTTTGATGGAACAAACCCGCATTTGCGTTATATAGAGAGGAAGACCACGAGAACCTCCCACGGTCAGCCTGACGGCAAGGGGACTCTAACCTATGATCCGTCTACCACTAAGGATAATTTACGTCAGCACTGTGGTCGGGGTAAGCTGAATGAGGAATTCGTATCGACCAGCCATTGCCGGGATCAAACCCCGGTTCACCTCATTGGAAGGCGAATATCCTCTAAGCCAGCCAAAATATTTTTTTGTTTTTGTTATAACTGTCGTTGGACAGCCGACCCAATTTTTGAGTTTATGACTACTAATGTTCAACTCTGTAGACTTGTAATTTTTTTATCAATCTAGAAGACAAGGAAACTCCTGGATCAGTACCCCCAGAGGTATTTAATCTAAAAAGTTTTGATAAGATTGAGCAAATCCATGAATCAATTGAGCACACTAATTCAATAGTTCAAACATGTCACAGTGCGTCCTGTTTCACGTGCCGCTCTCTATTTATATTGTAACTTTTTCATTTTTACTAAAATCAATTCAAAATTGTAAAAATCCTAAAAGGATAAATATCAAAAAATGCAAAAAAATTTTTTTTTCTATTTTTTTGGAAAAGTTACTGTGTTATTCCCCCTTAAGGATTTCAATCAGAACAGGATATATTCTGTAAGCTGATTTTCTATCTTTTCTACCATTTCCTTCATATGATTATTTCGACTAAGTCTTATGTTGAATTCTAAACAAGATAAAGAAACATAACATACAATTTTATTTCATTAAAATATTTGATTATTTTTAAAAAAATTCANTTAAAATTTCATAGATTTACATATTGTTAGAACTTCCACTCCTTAAATTTTGAAAACTTTCGATTGATTAAATAGAAACATAACATTATTTCATCAAAGTTTTTCATTGTAGAATGTTAAGTTTATAGTTCTTTTTTAATTTTTTAACCTTCCCACTAAAAGTACTAAATATTCTGAAAGAAACAAAACATTTTAGTCCATTACTTTTAAAAAAATTATCTTTGAAAGTATAAAAGAAATCTGTAGGGCAATTGCTAAGCTGTATTTTTTTTAATCATTTAAAATATTTAAAATTAAATCATAATGCTTACCCGAGATGTGAAATGTCAAATTTATACTGTAAAATTTATCAAAAGAGTTCATTAAAATTAAATTTTGAAAGATGAATCTATAAGAATTTTTTTTTTTAATTTAAACTTTTTCTATCCCAAATATTATTAAATTTTTTTGAAAGAGGCTAAATAAAACATAGTAAGAGTTTTATAAGATACTGAAATGAAAAATGCACCTTTATCCTTAAACGACTAATACAATTAATTATAATTACTTATACTTTATCACAAACTGCTTACTCTAAAACAATTAACTTTTAAGGAAATATTATTGTTAAAATAAACCATTTGTTAGCTAATTTGCAAACATGAAAAAATATTACCACAAAAAATAAATAAATAAAAAGCATTACCTTTAAAAGTTATGAGAAATCCAGCAGCTGCTTTAAAGGTTTGATTACCTTTGTTTGGTTAAAAATATTTTTACTTCAAGTTTTTAAAGGAAGTGTCATGAAATTTTATTAAGCAATAGTAAAGTGTGAGCATAACGTTGTGAATCAATTCAGCTGACTTGGTATTTGTAAGAATTTATTTCATGGAAATCAATGTTATTTCTTTATTTGAAATGATGGTTAATGAAATTTATGAATAGTTCATTCAATTTTAATTATTCTATTTTCGAAAATATGAAGCTCACTTTTGATAGAAAAAGCATAAATTTATGTAGGAACATTAATTAAAGAATAAGTTTTCTAAATTATTAAAATGTTTCCCACATCTTTCACATATCCATACACATTCGTATATTAAAAACACATTTCAGTTTAAATAATGTTCGATATTTAAATAAATGTGCGAGGTTTGAATTTTCAACTATGGTACAGCTGCTAACATTGCTATAGAGAAGTATTTAACAGAACCAAATCATGTTACTTGTATTACACATTAGTTACATACTTACACGGTGAAAATTTTTTTGTAAAATTACTGTATGATGATATTACTGTATGGTAATAAAATTTCTGGTAAAAATATAAAATAATTCTGGTATTAAAAACCAAAGTGCACTGTATTTAAATCATTCATTTGGTTATTTTTCTATTTATATGGTAACGGTTTACCGTATATTCTGGTTTTCAAAATTACATTTCTTATTACGAGACATTTAGTAAATACAAAATTGGAAAGTAAATTTAACCGAATAAATGGTTTTAACGCCATCCTCTAAGGCAGGGCTTCTTAAACTTTTTTACATAGCGACCCCCTTCAAGCTTAGGAAATTTTAAACGACCCCCTCCTCCATATAATGAAATATATATTAACCGTAGATGTAGATGTAATATCGCACTATTTTACAATGTAAATAAAATAAGGATTAAAGAATACGTACCCATTCATTTCACATATATATAATTGGAAACGTTGACGGGATATCGGTCGTAATAAAACACAATAAATAGAATGACATAAAACTATATATATATTTATTCAATAGAAAAAATAAACTTTTGTAACAATTTTTTTATAAGAAAACATAAAACTATATCTATATATTCAATAGAAAAAATAAACTTTTGTAACAATTTTTTTAATAAAAACATATTATTAACATCAAACAATATTAATGTGACGGATGTGATTGTTTATTTTTACACAAATAATTAAATCTAGGCTCAATTTGAGTTAGTGCAGATCGTAATAAATTTTCAACGTTTATTAAAGTTGAACGGTATTTTGATTTTATGTAAGTTAATGTGGAAAAGGCTGATTCACATAAATATGTTGTACAAAATGGCAGTAATTTGTTCATTGCCATTTCCGATAGTAGGGGATATTCTGATTTGATTTCTATCCAAAATTCATGCACAGGCACTTGAGAAAATCTAAGTCGCAAGGTAGTATCACTTGTTAATTCGGCAAATTCTTCTTGTGCTTTTAAGTTTAAAAAATTAATTTCTTCCATTTCAATTGAAAATGGATTGCAAATCCATTGTTGTGTATCGATATCATTGGGAAAATACCTATGCATGTAAACTTCCATATCCTTCAAATGATTAACTATAATTTTTGTTATAGGAGTATCTTTTTTTGAAATATTGTTACTAATTATATACTCGTCAGTAAATGGAAACATTTCGAGCGATCCACTTTCCACTCTGTTCTTCCATATAAGAATTTTTTTAACAAAGGCCTCAAGTTTATTTTTTAACATAAACATATTAACGCAGACTCCCTGCATTGATAAATTCATATCATTGATTTTATCAAAAATATCTGCCAAATAGCATAGCTTGAGAAGCCATAAATTATCTTGAAAATAATCGGCCAAATTAGAATTTTGCTCTGTTAGAAATATAAGAACTTCATCTTTTAAAGTTAATAATCGTTTCAAACTTCGACCTCTTGATAGCCACCTAACTTCAGCATGTAGCAATAAACTTGTATAATCCGAATCCATATCAATGCACAAATTTTTAAACAATCGACTATTAAGTGCTCGACTTTTAATAAAGTTAATGATTTTGACTGCATCAAAAAACACAGTGTTTAATTCTGGTGCAATTTTTTTAACAACAAGTGCCTCTCGGTGAATCATACAATGTGTAAATGTAATATGATCATTTCCAGCTTTAACAAATGCTGTAAAACCAAGATCTTGTCCGGTCATTGCTGCAGCACCGTCCGTGCACACACCAACACAATTTTTCCAATTTAATCCTTCTTTTTCAAAAAACTCATTTACTTTTTTATATATATCTTTTCCACGAGTATGACCTTCCAGAGGACGACAAAACAGTATATCTTCATGAATGCTTCCCTCATAAATATATCTTACAAAAAGTAACAACTGTGCCATTTTTGAAATGTCTGTCGACTCGTCCAGTTGTATTGCAAACTTTGAGCTGTCTTTAAGCCTCATAAGAAGCTGTTGAAATTGATCATTGCTAATGTCTGAAATTCTTTTGGACACAGTGTCATTTGATAATGGAATTTTACTAATTTCAGCAGCATACTGTTTTCCATGAACAATTTCAGACATTCTTATAGCTGCAGGTAGTAAAAGTTGCTCTCCAATAGTAAAAGGCTTTTTCGTTTTTGCTATCAAATACGAAACTTCATACGATGCCAATAGATATTTATCATTCAAAGTAACATACTTCTCCAAAGTGTTCTTTTCTTTATTTGATGTTTGCAAAAGACGCTCAAAATATTCTATTGGCTTTTTTGATAACGTTGCATGTTTAGTATTCAAATGTCGTTGCAGTTTTGACGGTTTCATGCTTTCTGCAGCCAAAACTTCTTTGCAAATTAAGCACACTGGTTGTTCTTCATTGTTGTGAGAAGAGCATGTGAAGCCATACTGCAAATATGATTCGTCATATTTTCTTTTTTTTGTTTTGCTAGAAGTCGGATTTGAAGCACTGCAACTTGGTTGTGACGGCGTGGCAGACTTATTAGTTGGAATTTTAATTAGCCATTTATCCATGATGGTTAAATAATAATAAATAATTAAACAAAATGTAGTTGAACTTTAACGTAATAATTAAAAACACCAACTGAAAATTACACAGTAAATACACACATGTCACTACGAAGACAAAGCTGAGTCCAAACTGAAGTACAAACAGAAAAATAACTACACTCGAATCTTTACCAGTGCAATGACAACAAATTACGATCAGATCAACCCCGACGCATGGCGTGTTCAAAGTGTGCAGCGCACAAAGGCACCGTATCACAAAGACGCCGAAAAAGAAGCTTTCATTTAATTTTTTTTATTATTCTTTTATAAAAATAATATGCCGATTCGCCTAGCCTAGCTTGATTATGCTTCCGTATTGTATGTGTAAGCTGTAAGGCGACGCGGCGTCTGGGTACTTATAATCACTAAGTTATCTTGCAAACACTGACGCCGGCGGCCAGACATCAATGTCGAACGTTCAGTTGAAAATCGAGGAGCGCGTTGAATTTATTATTTTAAATGCTACTTCCATATTTTCATTTATAGGCCCTACATAACAGTTTTGCATTGCCACTTTTTTCAAAAAATAGTTATAATAAAACTACAATAGTATTTTGTATGATTTTTATTTTTATTTATATTTGTACGTAGTGTGTATACTAATTTTAAAATTTTATTTATAATGATTGAAAAGTATCAGATCTTTGCGACCCCCTTTCAGTAGTCTCGCGACCCCCCTGGGGGTCGCGACCCACAGTTTAAGAAGCCCTGCTCTAAGGTATCATGATAAAATTATCAAATTTTTAGCATTTACCAAATTTTATCACAGATTAAAAAACTATATTTTATTGTTATTTTACCAAAATCATTTGCAAAGTGCTTTGGTCAAAATTGCCGATCTTTTTGGAGCTCCCATCGAGTCTAAAATACGGAAAATTTTCCCTTATTCTGGTTGTTCTGACCAAACTTTTTTCTCAGTGTACCTTACCTTTGAGCGAATGAACTCACCCTTCTAATATCAAGCATATATGTATTAACAAAAAGGTCAGACCCTCGTATTAGCTGGTGATCACCAGCTAATACAAGGCTCTGACTTTTATGTTATGATTACAACCTTAATAACGGCATTTTCGAAGTGGAATTAAAATTGAATGTGCTAGACAGCATGTTACAGCATGAAAATTTCATCAATATCTTTAAAAAGTCGAAATTCTTCGGTCATAAAAATCACCTTTCAGCAATATTCTGCACCAGCAGGAAAAATAAAAGTACTCAGTGAATGTACAAGATAATGCACTTAATGCACAAGAGTGGTCACCTTATTTATTTGATTAGAGTTTTACGAATTTTTGGTCTGTCTTGGAGACAAAAATTTGTACTAAACCTTATAAGAGTTTGGCAATATTTAAAATATTTCAACAAGGAATGGGATAAAAATAGGTTGGTGATTAAGATCAAAGGTGGTCATTTTGAAAATGTATAAATGCGTTACAGGTAGTAATGTTTTTTGTTTATTTGAGTATTAAAATAAGCATTAAACTTAATTTTGCATTTAAGTAATTCCTTCCAAGTATTTCTTGTATTTACAATGTTCATGAAATAGCACATCAAAGTAAATTTTGTTATCTCTTACTATCTATTTATTTAATAATACGCATGTGCTAAAATTTTAATTAAAATAATGGTATTTCAGAGCTTTGAATTTTTTTAAGAAAAAAGCAGCTGTTGGGGAGAAAGTATGCTATCCTGGGCAGGACTGATTAAGTTGTGAAAAAAGTGTACTAAGCTTAGCTTGTTTTCTGTGATATTTATACGAGCAACAAAAAGTTAATTCATTTCTTATTGAAATCATGAAAAGTAAATAAAAATGCATTTTTAAGTACTCAAAAGCTACCATTAATTCTTAAAAACGCACCTATTAATCAACAGATCTACAGTTTTTGGTTGTTCACACTTATAGATCAAGTAGGGTGATTAACAAACAATTTAAAGATTAAAGGGAAAGAACGGTTTATCTTCATGAAAACTGATTTTGAGAAAAATAAAACATTCGTGCTTGGACTGGAGCTGTTTTTTTCCCCAACACGGCCTATCTTCACTGTGTAGTAATTCTTGGGGTGAGCCGACTTTCAGCGAAATTTATTTGCCAAAGCTTAGTAATCCTCAACATGAAACAGATGGCAATCCAATCATCGCTTTTGCAAAAAATGGACTTGAACCATTCTTTCCCTTGCTCTTCTTTTGTTTCTGTTGTGTATTGTACATTGACAATATCTTATATATCTCAAGAAAACTGTACTCCTAATCTTTGTATGTATACACATACTACAACTGCGATAACAAGGTTCTTTTTGTTGTTTCTAATGGCACTTAGACAAGCTAAGCTCTCCAGCCATTGGTCTTTTGCGAGTTAAGTCAGAAAAATGCACCATTGCTTTGACAAGAGAGCACCACAAAGGAGAAAGTATGTTTTTGAATCCCGCGGGTAGATGGCAGCATAAATCCTTCATGAGGCCACTTCCTTAATTTAGATATGGATCTGAAGGGGAAAGAAATTTTCTCCAGATCCCCGTACCCATGGTACTATTTAGCGACCTATCACAAGACTTTCGATTCTACTTACGAGAATGTATATCGCATGTACTCACAGGGTCTTAGCGGAGTCGAAGATCTAATCTCGGAACAGGAGTCTACGAACAGGAGTCTTATTCTCAAACCACTGAACTACCACGGACCACTTATAAAGTAATTCTGTCCTCTATTAGCTCATTTAAGTATTTTTTAACATTTTAAAATATTTATTTCAGAATGTTATGATTTTACTCTTCTTGTTCTGAATAATAAGAGAGGAATAGTCTTCAGTGCAAAAATATTTCTCTTTTCCGGAATTTGATTTATATTGATTTTCTCTACATATTATCTTATATAAGCTTATTTTTGATTTAATAGAATTGTCATCGATCTCTTTCCAGTATGATTTTGCAACAAATTGTATAAAAACTGGAAAACTAATAGTGAAAACCATTTCTAGCTTCTAGCATCATCTCCAAACTTATGCTGTGACATATCTTTTCAAGAAAGAATATCTGATTCGTAATTTCTAAAAAAAATGTAATTAAGTTTCAAAGTGAATTCAAAAAATTGAATAGATCTGGCATGTCAGGAATCAAAACTGTACCTTAAGGTATCTATATCTAACAAAAGAATGAAATGGAAAAATATCTTGCTTCTGTGAAGGGTGTCGTTCAATATTTTTTTATTTCTTATAAAAATGAATGCTTATTTGAATTGTTTGTTCGTACATACAATATCCCCTGCCCGAGGAAATAAATTTCTTTTATTTAAAAACCAAAATGTTATAAGACATTGAAGGATAAAAGTAAAATTTTGTTATCCTCAAAAGAAACTATTTCCCAATTTCTAGAAAAATGTTTCATCTAAATATTTTTTTATTCAGTGAATATGGAAAAGTGTTGCATTTTCGTAAATGCTTTAGGCTCCTAAAGTCAAGTGTGGCACCTGCACCAAATAAAGCGAAATGTTTTAGTTCAGTTGTCAATTATATAAAAAGCGTTAAAAGATAGAATAATTATGCTGTTTGGGCAGCTCAAAAACAGTTAAAAATGTCTAAGAATTTTGCTATTTATTCACTAAAATATAGAAATATCTGTATATATTTAAGTACTATTAAAACGGTATAATTATGTCTATGAAAACTTTCATAATTATTGTAAATACGTTTAACTCATTCCTCGTTAACGGTACGTTATTACTTTTCATTACTTGTTAGTAATAAACAAAACGTGATGTTATGATATCCGAAGCGTTATAAGATAGAACAATTATGTTATTTGTGTCATTCAAAAACAGTTAAAAAATTCTTGGAATTTTACTATTTAGTCACTAAAATGTATAAATATCTGTATATATGTAAATACTATTAAAAGTTTATATTTATGTCTATGAAAACTTTCATAATTGTTGTAAATACGCTTAACCCATTCCCAGCTAACATTACGTCGTTACTTTTCATTATTAGTGCTAAATGAAGGTTCTTTTTGATACAAAAATAATGGCACGGAATTAGCACATAAGATACAATGACAATTTGTAATGCGGCAACTACTTTAGTTCTAAAAATATAAATATTTGCATTTTTAATGTAGTTTGGTTAACATGAATTTTTTATTTCGCAAAAAGTAAAATAATTTAATTACCAGTTTTTATTTTTTTTGAAAAAAATAAATAATTAAAAATAAGATTTTGAATGGTTAACTTGTTTAAAAAACTTCTTGTGCAAAGATGTACGAAAGTCTCTTTTGGCCTCAAATTATCAAAAATAAAAATGTTGACTTTTTTACTAGTCAAAGACTACAGGTAATGTTATTTATAAACCTCTATAAGACTTCATATCCGATTACAAAATTCAAATTATATAATAAATGCCTTTATACCCTATATTACTCCCTTTTTCTAATAAGTTTAAATCTTAGTAAACTGTTAGAATTTTCATTCTAAAATTACGGTAAAATAACCGGCAGCAGTATTTTAATCTAATAGCGGTCAAAAATTTTACGGTCAAATTTTTTTTTTACCTTTACGGATTTGAAACCGTTTTCAACTAGTTTTCAACTAGAAACCGTTTTTAATCAATTACAACTAGCATAGTTTCAAATTCACAAAAAGAAGTTTACCTGTACATTGGAGATAGTTCAACAGCTTTATAGTGCTGCCATCTATGCGTGAATGAGAGTATCGTTTTCTAACAGCCCAGGCTCACAAATTGGTAAATGCAGGACACTGGTAGCTTTTCCTTTGAAGAGAATGAAAGAAATATTGTAGTGTCAACACTAGGACTCAAACCCCTGGTTATGATATTGACAGATTAGCCCGCTCGGCTATAATATGTACCCATCAGCGGGAAACTAAGTGGCTAGTGGCTTAGGTGGGATTAGTTGGGGCCATAAAATTCTGGTTGCTTATTACCGTATTGTGGTGAAAGCAGATAATAAACGGTTTTTCTCTCAGTTAACCGTTTGAATAACATTTAATTTATGGTTATTTGTCTGTTTTGTTTGAATGTGGTAAAATGACAATTAAATAAATTGTTATTTAACCATTGGTTTAGAGAAATTTTTAACAGCATACTTGAAATCTCCCTATAAGGGAAAATATGGCAGTACGTGTAGAAGAAGAATTGAAGTAGATGATGAAAACAGGATCATAATCTTAATATTACTTTTATTTCGTTGCAGAGCTCATAGTGCAAAAAGAAAAATAAGTAAAAAAAATATTTTTATCCAAGTGACATTTTAAATAAAATAATAAATTTCACAAATAATATTATTACGGACAGGCCATGGAAGATAAATCCCTCTCAACCTGCCTGATTAAAAGTCAATTCAAAAGTAAGTACAGTACAGAACCCGTTATCCAGAAATCAGAAAACCGGAACGAAATTCAAAACATTTTCCCGCCATTTTTTTAAAAAAAATGTTTTTTTCCTCATAAGATTTTGGGGTTTTTCGTTCTTTTTGAAAGATGTTTACCTTACCATCATTTTGGAAATAATCATTAGTGTACTACTTCATCGTTTTTTCTTCCTTTTAAGACTATTTCCAAATAATTTTTTTTAGTTGGGTTTAACAATAAAAAAACGGCTTTTTGCAGCTATTCGGAAAACCGGAAAAATCAGTTATCTGGAATAGCGATGGTCCCGATCGTTCCGGATAATAGGTTCCCTACTGTATTTAGTCAACACTTTTCGAGTACAGGAGAGATCCATTATAGACACTTCATCAAAAGAGGACTCTGTCAAAATTCTATTCTTTCACCTATTCAGTCTATTTCTGTCACCTATAATTAAGAAAATATTATTAAAAAATTACGTTTCATACTAAATTAAAACATTTTAAGTAATAATTTGAGTTCAATTACTTATTAATTATAACTTGATGATATAAAGTGCAAAGTTGTACGATAGGAAGTGAAGGAATGTTGCTGTTATGGACGTCATTATAAAGAGCCCCGCTTGTTTGCAACAACCATTTTAGATTGATTTTGTATTAACTAATTTAATATCATAACTTGTATTTATTGATTTATTTACTAAGAAAACACTGCATACATTTCATTGATTTTTGTTCTCTAAACATATACTATAAAAAATCACAGACAAAATTACGGTAAAAACTACTGGATTCCTGAGTGCAGTATCCGTAGAATTAATTTTACAGTAATGTTTTATATCGTAATTTTTTACAGTAATATTTACTTAATTACAGTGATTTAGTAAATATTACTGTAAAAATAGTGGTATATCAGATTTATTGTTTCATAAACTTTAACGGTAAAAATGGATTTTACAGTAAAAAGTAGTGCCACTTAGACTGCCAGTACATTTTACCGCCCTTCTGGTTTGTAATTTTAGAATGACAAATTAATTATAATTGTTACTGACTTCTTTGGATTTTTTTTTAAAACGGGAAATTGTTTTCTTTTAGTCTCTTAACATTACCAGGATACAGAATTGTGTATAATTTCCTAATTTTTCTCCCAAATAATGTTGCTTTTCTCACAAAAATGTGGTTCTGTTCAACATTGAAATGATTTTTTTGAGGATGTATCAATCTTGAAGAGCTGGTATTCTGAGATTTTTTCTAAAAATGTCTTTCTTTAATGTATCAATCATTTCATGTAATAACCCATAATAATAAATTTTGATTAAAATTAGAAATACTAGTTTTAAAGACGCTTAATTCCAAATAGATATTCAGTTCCAGTTTGATATTTTAAAATGACAAATTAATTATAATAATTACTGACTTCTATAGAATTTGTTTAAACGGTAAATTCTTTCCCTTTAATATCTAAATATTCTCATAATACAGGAAAGTATTTAATTATCCAATTTCTCTCCCAAATAATATTGCATTTCTAACAAAAATGTGGTTCTATTCTTCTCAACATTGAAACAATTTTTTTGAGGATACATCAATCACGATGAGCTTGTATTTTTTTTGAAAGTTTAATGCATCAATCACTTCAAGTAAAGATCCAATATAAAATTTTTTAAATTTAAATTAGAAATACTGGTTTTTAAGATATTTAGTTATCATTTGTTATTTTAGAATGAAAAATTAATTATAGTTACTGACTTTTATCGCATTTTTTAAAACGGTAAACACTTTTCTTTCAATTTCTAAACATTATCATAGTACAAGAAAGTATTTAATTGTTTAATTTCTTACCCAAATAATGTTGCGGTTTCTAAAAAAAAGTTTTGAAAAATATCACTTAATTTTCCGGGATGGGTATTTGATTCTGGAGTGATGTTTATTTTTTTAATTCTGAAAAATCTCATTACATTATGCAGAGTAAACTTATTAAGGTTTGCATCAATCTCGGAGAGAACGTAAAGTAAAAGGTTTAATTACTCGTTTCAAAATTTTTTTTGAAGATATATTTTAATCTTCTCTTTCTAAAGGTTTTGGGTAATCTTCTTTAGAGTAATCAATAATATTTAAGTTAGATATCCCAAGTAATTTCAAAGACTTTTTATTTTCCATGAAAAGCTGTTCCGTTGGGATAAATGTAAAATTGCTGAGATTTTTACTTAACAAGAAGTTAAACGTATATTTTCAATTTATTTTTGTTTTTTAGGATGATCTTCGTAGCAATATTCATTATTTTGTATAATTGGTTTTCATATTTTTTTGTTTTCATTTTTGATTTATTTTATTTTATTTGGGGAATATACTTTTTTAAAAAATAGCATCAGTTCATAAACATCTGTTTTCTTATTTGAATGCTTAGTATATTTAACGACAATGTATCAAAAATATTAAACTGGTGATATATTAGAAAATAAAAATATTTAAAGTTTATTTTTCTATCAATTATTAACTGTGTAACATTCATTTATGTACTCGAATACATTTGGAGAAAAAAGTTTTAAATTTTAAATGTAGAATTTTTTTTATTTGGATTTATGTATGTATTAGACACAAAAAAATGGAATGAATATAAAAAAATCTGAAATTTTTTTTATTTAGAAAACAGGGGGGGGGGGAAGTGGCCAAAAAAGAAGTGAAAATTGACCTGCTTTTAAAAATCACATAGCTTTGTGGAAATTTAATATTTTTCCATTGTTCTTGATTTACAATACTCAAAAACCTAACTTAGTGAACAGACTGTGCGTTAAACTCAATATTAATATTTAAATATTTTACAGAAAATATCGAAACTTATTTGGCAAAAAAGGTCAGAAATTGTACTGTTATTTTAGTGTCAGCTGTAAAATGTAAAATATTAGTTTAACAAACTAGTCCATAGTATACTCTCCAGACATATGTATAGAAAACATTCATGCAAAATTTCAAGTTATTAGAGCTAAAATATTTTACGATCTAACCTGAGATCTTTTTGAAATAACCGCAAAATTAGTTTTGAGGAAAAGGACAAAAAAGGCGCAATTATCAATCTAATAATAAAAAAAAAAAAATTTTTTTTTAAAAAAAAAATCATTATGACTTTTGTTTGACTTGAGGTATAAACAAAACTCAAACGGTTTTAGAAAGATCATAGTTTATAGAGTTTTAATTTAGGTCATGGTTCATAGTTTTAGTTCAGATCATAGCTCATAGTTTTATTTTATATAAAAATCAGGAAAATGATTGAGAATGAATGGGATTAAAAAAGGCAGTCAGGCATAATTTAAGTTTTAATATGTTAACGGATGTTATTTGAAGAAAACAATTCTGATTTGATTTATGTAGTCCGATAAATTTTTTATTTTGTTAGGTAAAGGAACATAAGAAATTGCACAGTTGAATTTCATTCAAATAAATAGTGCTATAAAAAATGTTATACTAACGTATTGATAGATAAGAAAAAACTACCTGACATGTATTCCCAAAATAAGTTGTTTTTTAAATAAATGTTCAAAATATTTTTTATATTGTATTATCACTTTTTTTGACAAAATTTAAATGTTCTTTGAACTTACATAGGCTACCGATAAGGGCTATAGAAAAGAAGAATTTTTTTCCAGAAGAATTATTTTCACTTAATTAATATTTGTACCTTGGATGACATGGAAGCGAAATTTTTAGTGTATTTTTTGTTGTTTTTCAGTTTTTATTTTTTAGTTTCTGAGGAAAAGTTGCACCGTAAACTTTGGGAAGATTTGAACACTCTTGCGAAATTTAATTTTACTACTCATTCAAATTATTTTTAAAAACAGGTATCCTTTAGCGAATTTTAAACTTGCTGGAAATTTGAACGTGCTTGAAGATATCTTAAGATATCTTATAGATCAGATATCTGAAGATATCTTATAGATCAGATATCTGAAGATATCTTATCTAAACTTAATTGGAAGTAAGACTAGGTTGCTCTAATTTAGACTTTCTTCTCAAGAATATGCAGCTTTTGACTGTTTAAACTTCGCCGTGCCATGAATCGGTCATACGCGAAGCATGGATTAATTGAAGACTTCGATTTTCACAATATTTACTCTCGAAAACTAATTTGCTGCTTTAAGACTTTTTCTATCATGAAATCAGAGACGTGGTGGCTCAGGGAATAGAGCGCTCGCCTCCCAATGAGGCGACCCGGGTTCGATCCCGATGATCGTTGGGCGATTTAATTCCGTTCCTGGCTCGCAACGACCACAGTGCTGCCGTAAAATATCCTCAGCAGGTAGACGGATCATGGGTTGAAGTTTCCTTGCTGTCACGTTAACCGTGGAAGGTTTTAGTGGCTTTCCTCTCTAAGTAACGCAAATGCGGGTTAGTTACCTCAAAAAGTCCTCCACGAATGCAAAATTTCTCCCAATATTTCAGGAGTTCCTTTGTCTTTTGGATTAGGTTCCAAGTTACAAGGCTTTGGAGTTGAATATTAGTAGCCGTAAACCCTAAATTGGGTCGGCTGTTTAACGAAAGTTATGAAATAAAATTGAATCATAAAAACAGCTTGAAGAGTGAAATTTTTAAAAAATTTTTTCTTCAAGAAGTTATCGCGAGCCACTGCTAAAACTTAGAAGTGCCACTATCATCCCTTTGCAAAGCATGTATTTATTCAAGATTTCGCTTTTCACGATGTTTACCCTGTAATACTTAATTTGCTGATTTAAGAATATTTCTATTAAAAAACAACAACTTGTTAAGTGAGATTTTTTTGGTGTAATTTTTCTGATCTCTGCGACGTATGTACTAACTAAAGATTTTGATTTTCACAATATTTACCCTGTAGAACTGTTTTGCTGCCTAAAGACTATTTCAGTCAGGAAAACAACTTGTAAAGCGGTTTTTTTTTGGACGTTAAAGAATCGGGCTAAGAGTTTTTTTAGGCTTCTTTTTAAGAATTTATTAATTTAAAATTTTTACTTGTTAATTTTTTTTTCGCGCTAAATAAGTAGATGATTTAAATATTTTTTTTCACGCGCTCTTTAAACTAAAATAAAGTTTTTTTGCCTAGCTATCAATTCAACGTTGTGATCGATACATTGGTTTTAATAGGTAATTGACGAAAAGCAATTGAGAAATATGTAATTTAATTGAAAAAAGTTAGCTTGTTTGCATATTCTGAGTCTAATTATGAGTTAGGCTACAAAAATAAGGACACACAATATATTTTAATACATTAAATATACCGTTATTTGGGATTACTTAGCAACTTTTTAATTTAAGAAATCAGTAAATTTAAAAGCGAAAAAAAAAACCATCTTTGTCAATAAACATTTCAGAGACAAATTAATTTTTGTAAAACTTGCGTCTGCAGTTGCAATCTATACTTATTTAAAATAAAGTTATCTAAAACATATATGTAAAGGGAAAAAAATGGTAGACTAAGCTGCTCATCAAGTACTTAAAACAGCAACAAGAATTCAAGACTATGAGAAATGTCAGTAACGAGGCAACAAAAAGGCTATAATAAATGCATATATATCCAGCTCAAATTATTTATCAGTGAAAAGAAAAGTGCAAAAATTACTTTTTTTGCAGTTTTAGTGTTTCTGATATTTAATCAAGTTTTTCGGACATTTAATTTAGTTTACTTTAGGTTAAGTTCAAGATACATAAGTTAATGATTCAAGTTCAGTAAACTAGTTCAAATGGAAAAAAATATAATGTCCTTTATTGATTCGTATTGTAACAATGTCAGCAATATTTACATCTGTAGTTTTGCGACCTCTTTTTCCTATTACCAATGTCGAAAAAAGAAAATAAAAATATTATCGATATAGTAAACAAATCTGAAAAGTACCATTTAAAATTATGTTTAAAAATATTTATAGGGTGTTTAATTTCATGATTCAAGTTAAGTAAACTATTTCAAATGAGAAAAAAGCATAATGTCTTTTATTGATTCATATTGTGACAATGTCAGCAATATTTACATCCACAGTCTTGTGACCTATTTTTCCTATTAACTATATAGAAAAAATAAAATCAAAATATAATCGATATAGTAAACAAATCTGAAAAGCACCTTTTAAAATTATGTTTAAAAATGCTTATAGGGTGTTCAATTTAAATGACGAGAGTTGGTGTCATGAAATTCTTTTTACTTTATTTCTGCCTCAGGTATAACTTAACCTTTGACAGTTTTTTTAAATTGATATGTCATATAGTGTGAACTTGTTGCAGTATAGCTGATGTTGGCTCTTGTTCCATCAATGTTCACAAGCTATTACAATTCAATCAAATGTGAAATTGATAAACTTAGATAATTTATTTATTTTAAACAAATAGATTGGTGTATATGAGCGACTTTCAATAAATTCAAATTTGATTTTAGATTCACAATTATCACCGCAGAAGACCCTAAGCAAAAACAATTGATCCAAAATTCTCTTTAATCCAGCAAAACTAGAAAACTACCCGATTTATTTATTCTAATTTCGTTCATTGCCTGAACAGCAGAGATTCGTTTTTCTTTCACACACACACTCCCCGCCATTACTTACTAAAACATTAATCACTGAAATGGGGACTTTTAGACGCATTCCCCACGAAAAAACCTCACCCCCCTTTAGTGAAGATTTTTAGCACATTATTCAAGAATTCCCTTACAACAACACTACCTTTTGTATCAAAACGACTTCTATTTTTCGGTTTCCCTTTGCTTTTTTCTGGTTTACTAACACTTTTTTAAAAAAAAAAACGGCGGCAGAGCTATATAAATAGAGAAGACACACTATTTTTTCCAAGATTATTCTTAAAGTTTGGTTTCTCGATGAACATGTAGATGGCGCTACTGACTTTATTTCAGAAAAATTTATCATATTAGATAAATGGAAATGAAAGTTGGAAACTTTTCAATAAAAATTTTATACATTCAACCACGACTACCTTTTTCTCGTAGGAATTAAAGTTAAAATTTGTTGATGGAGCCATTTTTAATTTTTATTTTTCAATCTACTTAAATTTTGATTTTTTAAAAAATTTTCTTGTTTATTTTTTGTATATGAATTTTTGGCAATTATAACAATAATCTAAATTGCAAAAATTGTTTGCATTGAAAATTATTTGAAAATAAAAAATTCGTTGAATTAAAAAATTAAATGTCATTGAAAATTATATAGAAATATATTTGTATAACGATACAGTTTTTGAAACTTAAAATCCCTGAACATGCTCACTTTCATTATCAGGATAATTTTAAAAATCATAACAAGTCAAGAAGTATAATCCATGCTCTATCATCTTTACCAATTTATATTATCAAAAGTTAATTTCGTATGAAAAATGAGTTATATCTTTAAATATGAGTTTTTATTTTGATCTTAAGTGACAGAGTATCAGAGTAAGAAAACAGTAAGTCCACGAGTAAAAAGGAAGAAAAATTGAAAATTTCGGAATTTTGAAGTTTTCTTTTTTTTTTTTTCAATGCATCACTGTTGGTCGAGATGGTTAAGAAGCTAAAGAGCTCGCAACTGATTTAAATGACTTTTGTTCAAATTCCATGGAAAAGTAATAAATTCTTATGCTGTTCTTATCCTGCCCCCCTGAACATAATTCAAATATAAATTAAACCCAGACTTAAATAATTATATCCCAAGTACCCTCAAGACCGTGAATATCCTAGAAGTTTCTGTGGTATTCTTTCATATTTCACGTTTACATAGACTAGCATTAAAAAACTTCTTTTGAGGGTGTTTTTGAATCGATTTTTAACTTAGAAGTTTCGTTTTTGTAGAGTTTAAATGAAAAGAAAAAAAGTTAATGTTTTTACCTGACACTCATATCCGCCTCCAGATTTTGTAAGGCCTTTTAAATATTCTTTTTCAAGGGGGTTCCCCTAGGCAAAATCTGGGCATGAGTTTTCTTTCCATGATTTATTCCTAAAAAACAACTAATTAACATTCCTTTGTGTAATTATTTTTTTTGTTGAAAATTTAAATTTCAAATTTCTTATTATCGTTTGATCTTATAAAAAATATGTCAGGCGCGGGTCTTCAGAATTGTGGAATTTTGCATTTATGGATTCCTTTATAATAATTATCTTAAAATTTTTAAGTATGTCTTTCTAATTCTATGATTTTGATTTTTATGAATAGTTTCTAGAAATGTTTGTCCCATTATTTTCAAAAGCCATGCCTATCACCTGATATCATGGAGATAATTAAGCTTCCATTTTTTTAATAATAAAAACTTTTTTTTAAAAATCGAAATTTTTAAGCTTTAAAGAAATAATTAAAAAAAATTCTTGTCGTGCCGCCCCTTTGAGCTCTAAAAATGTGGTGAATTGGGCACATTCTCTGCTTTGCCCAATCCCTCACAAAAGATCTGCTTGCAATTAATAAGTAGGTATTAGCAGCTGTGGTTCAGCGTTCGATCCCAAGTGAGGTGAAACGGGTTCGAATTCCAGCTGCTGCTGATTAATACGACTTTTGCTTCTGACTCGCACTGACCATAAAGACAATGTTGAGGTGAAATGTCCTCAGAAGTAGACCGATATTAAGTTAGAACCCCTTTGCCATCGGGCTAGCCATGAGAGGTTTTTCTATGTAACGCAATCCATGTAATGGAATCTTCCTTTCCATATAAAGCTATTTCAGGTTAGTTCCATCAAAAAGTCTACAACGAAGGAAGGTTTGTCTAAATGCTTGATCTTGGAGTTCCCATGTCTCTCTGGTTTTGCTCAAAATTACAAGGCTATTAAGTTGAACATTAATAGCCTTAAACTCAGGACTGCTCAACGCCGGTTATAAAAATAAAAGATTTTAATTTCTGTGAATAGTTTTTAGAAATGTGTACACTACTGTTTTTAGAAGTCATGCTGAAGTTAATATCTAATATAACTGAAATATTTTAGAAAGTTTACGAATTTTTAATAATGAAAACTTTTATTTTTAAAAAATTTAAATAATTATTTCAAAAATTTTTTGGAGTGAAACCCCCTTGAGCCCTAAAAATTTGGGTACTGGGTACACGTACTAAGTAGGCAGACATTGGCAGACCAGATACCTGGCAGCCCTGCTTCCTTTGGCAGCTTTAGCACAACACCTCCTTGAAGAGAGCTAATTGCCATAAGCAAAAAATCCGATTCTTAGAAGTGCGAGTGTTGTGACACCTTTCTAATAACCCCCACTGCACAGTTTAGTAGTTTGAACGTAGAGATATCAGTGACGTCTTTAGTTCAGATTACTATTGAGATCAGGACATCAAAGGCCTTCGCTCTTTTAGGTGGTGTTGTTTAGTGATGCTGACTGGTCATATTTTGGAGGTCTCTGCTCTCCTCGGTTTTCATATAAAAATGAAAATTAAATGATACAACTCGTGTTCTTTTTTATTTATTTTCTAGATGAGAACAGAATTTTAAATCATTTGCACGAATATTTTGCTTTATTAAGCATGGAAAAAATCTTGATATTTCTTTTGATAATTATTTATCACTGCAATAACTTGCTTTCATTTGTTGTACACGTAAATAAATAAAAAGTAAACTTCAAAGAATATTAAGGCCATTCATCTGAAATCTTTTTTTTCTAACCATCTGGGCAAGTCGAAATAGAATCAGGAAGATCTTTGCAAGAAAATAATGACTTGTTTTCTCGCATTATATCGTAACTCAATAAACTTTATCGTCTCTTTGCAGTGCTTTGGTACGTGAGGAAGGGAATTAATATGCAGTGATTTCCTGAAATAAAAGCAAAAGTAAGTTTTTTTTTAAAATCCCAGCTTAGAATAATTAAAAATTAATTGTTACAGAAGCAGTTGATTTTTTTGTTTTAATTACATTAGTGAAGTAAAAAGTAAAATCGTGCAAGATTATACATGATTTTAATTAATGCTTACTTATCTTTTTTCTCGCATTCGCAAATTAAGAAATTTTTCTTAAAGAACAAGTCTAAAAGCAGCTATTAAGAAACTGTTCATTATTGATAAAAAAGGGAATTTAATATGACATTTTGAAAAATATAATCATTTCATTTGTAAACACTTTTCTATAATCTACTAAGATACACACCAATAATAAAAATTACTAAAGTAAATGCATTTTTTCTAATTTCGAGTGATGCATATAGATCCTTTAAAAATATTAAGTAATGAATATGTTGATTTAGGGTCAAATAATTATTGATATACAGTGCTAAAAAAATAAACGGATCATTCGGAATAGCTTTTGATCTAATGATCGAATCTTCATCGTTTTAGGGCTTAATCCTAATGGTTTGAAGGGGTGTCCTCAGATATGCTAATTAATTAATGTAGACGATATTTTTAGTTGCGAAATCAGACACAAAAACGCACATCCTTAGAATAAACATACATTTTTTTCCAACGAATTCAGATTTCTGATCCTTAAAATATTTTATATTATTCTATTGGAAATTTCGTTCCAATAGTTCGGTCCGGAGAGCGGGTTTTGAGCACTTTTTAAGTGAATTGAAAATTTTTCGCACACAATCAAAAAATTCGGTTTTCAAAAGATAATTAAATATAATTTTTAATAACTATTTATTATCTTGAGCCTTAATTTAAAAGGGATAGACACAATCTAAAAAATATTGACTCAATATATAAGTTACAATAGTGGTCAAAAAGTTTAGATCTCTTAAGTTTAGTTTTACTTTTAAGCGTATTTTGTAATATCTCTAGAATTATTTCAGCAAATAAAATAAAAGTTTTTTAATGCAATTAAAAAATTCGTTTATCGAAAGATGTTAAAAATATTTCTTTATATTTTTCATTATTTACGATTACAATAATTGAATTTCTTTTAATTATAATTTTTGTTATTATGCAAACTATGCAAACGTTATTATGCAAACTTTTGCTAACCATGCAAATTTAAATACTAATATCTGAATTTCAAAATAAATCCGTTAAATAGTTATTAAGATATAAAGATTTTAAAATACAGATTTTTGGAAATTTTATTACCCAGAAATATCACTTAAATTTATTTTTCTTTGTTACTTAATTTTTATGCTTAATTTTTATCATAATTTTAATTTTTATGTTATACGAAACAAAATTTTTATGCCTTACTCTGCGAAAATTTCTTCTATAACTTCTTAATTAAATAAAAATAATAATTAAACTTAAAACAAAGCATGTTTTGTGAGGTAATATCGTTTAAAAAACAAGTTTTATAATTGTGCGCAAGGAAAAGTGTTTCGATTTATTTAAATGCAGTCAAACCCTGTTATAGTGAACACGGTTTATAGTGAACTCCCGGATATAGTGAAAGAAATATTCGGTCCCGTGCCTTGCTATACACGTATAATATTATTTTTTGTGAATATAGTGAGCCAAAAAAGTGAGGAAGTTGAATATAATAAACTTTTTTCTGTCCTCGACTGATTTTTTTCTTCATCTTTTTTGTAATAATTTTGAACTTTCTGCTTCAAAATAAATACATGTACCGATTTTTGAAACCATCGATAGAGGGGAAAGTAGCGATAAGCATTTTTTCTTGCTTGCTTTTTTTTATCTCACTTTCCCATCCCTAAACAAACCAAGCAGATGTTTACAAACCAGGCAGACGATGCACCTGTAAGGTGTCAGTGGGATCAATATGTATTTTCTGTGAGAGGGAATGAGTAATTATTCATTATTGGTCAAAGGGTTGGACACTAATATGTGTTGATAAGGACCTCATTTCAACTCCTTTTTGCTCTCAGTTCAGTTAAAAAAAAATCCTGCAAACAAGTGTCTCAAAATTAACTATGGCGAGCAGTAAATGTAAAACGTTCTCCATTGATGATAAAATGAGTATAATCTGACAAATTGAAAATGGATGTAATCAAGCTGATATTTGCAGGGAATATAAACTTTCCAAATCTGCAGTTTGTAACATACGGTAAAATAGGCAATTAATAATTTCTGCTCATGAAAAAAATTTAGATGTCAAAAAAAAGTTGAGAAAAGCGCAGATCACAAGGATGTTGAAGAGGCATTACTGAAGTGGTTCACCATTCGAAGAAGCCGCAATCTTCCAGTATCTGGACAAATGTCGATGAAGAGTTTTGTCGGTACATATTGAATTCTATTTCGAATATATATATCACATATATGAATTTAAAAGTTTCTAAAACTTTATAAAACATTGTTTTTATTTCAAATAATTTGCATTTTAAATTATTAATTTTGAAATCATTTCACATAACATTTCTTCCAGATATTATTTGGGGTCAAGAAATCGTTATTCAAAAGATTTTTTTAATGATATGCATTAAAATAATTGCATTAATTAATTGTCCAATTAATTTCCGATTTTCTTACGAAGCTTTGCCTTTTGAATATTTTGAATATGTATAGTTTTTTTCTAGAAATACATAGGTGTCTAGCATATATGAAAAAAATATTAAAAATCAAATAGTTATATTTTAAGTTCATTGATAGTCCACAGTTCATTTCAAGGGGAGCCACTGACGGATAATAAGATATGGCTCATTGTTGATTATTGAAGACGAGCATTGGCAGCGATCAGTGAGTGGGTAGGTGACCACTTTGATTTGAGTGGGAAAGGATCGAGGGTGTGTGGCATCGGTCCTCATTAAACTGTTACACCGTAAAGTGCTCAGCTTTAAACGCATATCACCGGCTTTTTTGAACACCGGAGTCCACACCTCTGAAGAAAATCGAAATTGCGATGGAATGTCTTCAGATCATCTTCAGGGATATTTTCCAAACTGTTGCCAATAGCCCATTGTGTAGCTGTAATGCCACGTAAATAAAGTACTACTACTGCTGCATATGTGAATGAATGAAAAATTAATGAATGAATAAACAATGAATAAATAAACAATGAATGAATAAACAATGAATGAATAAACAATGAATGAATAAACAATGAAAGAATAAATAAAGAAACACTCCTTCAATCAGGCAATGAAATTGTTTTTTATGCCACTTTCCTCACTGATTATTCAATGGATTTCAATAATGCTTTTTTTGATTCTTGCTTAATTATCAATTTATTATCCCTAATGTGTATACTTTATGGCAGGTATGAGTTGTAGTAGTAGTAGTACTTTACAGTAGTGCTTTACGGTTTTGATAGGTATGAGTAGTAGTAGTAGTCTCACTAAAGCGTCACAGTGGGCTATTGGCAATGGTCTGTGAAACAGTCCTGATGATGATCCAAAAATAGATTGCGGTGATGATCATCACAATCTAAGGAAACGAAAATTAAATAAAAACCAAGTTGTACAACGTTTATTCAAAAACCTAACTCTATAAATAAATATATAAAAGCATAAGCATATAAAAATCTGACGTGCTATACAAAATGCGATTGTCCAGCGTCCATAAATGTTCCTTCGAATTTTAAAGAAAGAATTTAGTTATGATAAAAGTACTTAGAGTGAAGAATTTTGAAGAAATATATAAAAGTTAACTTAAAATAAATGTGATCAAGGTGGAAAAGAAAGTGAATAAATTTAGTTACAAGAAGAATATTTCGGAATTTTATCGTTAATAGATAGCTTAAAGAATTTGAAATCACACAAGGGAAATCTGATTCTTTTCGACATCAGAAATAAACTTTCGCGAGAAATTCAAATCGCATAGGAATTGTTATTATATTCAGAGAAATCTTTTGAATTGTAAAAGGTTTTGTCAGAGAATTACTACCAAGCTAACAAAGTTCAAAAAATTCATGGTCGATGCCCTAAGTAAAGCAATGGAAATTAATTTTTTTTATTGGTCTTGTCTGAGTTTAAGAAATTTGAAATATTAAAATTGTATTATAGTTGCCAGTTGCAAGGTAATAAATTTTTCACTCTGAGAATTTAATAATAAATTTCATTTTATCGTTTACGGAATTTTAGTACACTATCATCAAAGAAGTTTTATTTATTTTTTTGATAATGTATACATTTTATAATTATCTTCTTATGAACATTGGGAGATGAATTTAGTACATAAATTTTCATTTTTAAATTCTTAAAGAATATTTTAGTTAGCATTTTATTGTCTCCATTTATTAATTTTATTGTCTCTGTTTATCAATAAAGGAAAAGAGGAAAACCTGAAAGTTTCACAAAAATATAATACATAATTTAATGCTATCTAAGAATTTTATAAGAAAATATATAAAATATTTTATATATAATATATTTGTGAAAAATAGTTTTAATTTTTACCCAAATTTACAGCATTGAAGGAAAATGAATGAAACATTCTCGCAATAGTATGAAAGCATAGATTTGTACGGTATTGCCTACAGTGATGTTTTAAGTTTAAGGCCCATTGCCCGGTGTTCCTTTCGCTGATAATTTTTTTCCTTATCGGATGCTATTAATATTATCCAAATAAGCCGGTTAAAGTCAAATTTGTGTTTAAATTAATCTATAAAATTTGCTTTGGTCGAATTAGAAGTATTTTTTTCAAAAGGAAGCAAAGATGCTTATTTTTCTGCTATTTACGTTTGTCAAATCATTCTATCATACTTTGCTTAGTGAGAATTTGTCTTTGTATACAATGTTTAGGTTCCTTTAACGTTAATTATCGTTATACGTTAATTATTATCTTTCATACCTTACCTAAAAATGTCAAGCATTATATTAAATGACGGCATCTCTTGTATGCAATATATTGTATACAATGTATGCAATATATTGTATACAATGCATTGTATACAATGACATTGCTGATAGTACATACATTATATCTTTGTAAACTGAAAATTATAAAACAAGCGTAATGTCAATGTATGAGCAAGTCATTGAAAGGACAAGTCAAGACAAGGGTCTTGACTTGTCCTTTCAATGACTTATCTTAGTGGATATTAGTTCCTTTTTAAAACTTTAATTGTGCTATAAAATTTATTTACAATAAATACAATCTTCGTTAATTTAAAATTGCATTAGTGAATTGAAACCAAATTAGTTAAAAATACGTGACAGTAAATGTCTCAAAAATTTTTAAATTTGAAAAGAAAAAAATTTTTTTTTGAGGTATTACACAAAGAAAAAAAAATATGGTCACAGCTGCCAGAATATAGTTAAATTAACCGCGATTCCGGCTCTATACCTTGCGGATTTTTATTTTTTACTAAATGGGCGGTAATAAGAATTATAATTTTGAATATCAAAATTTCCAGTAAACAGTTACAGTAAACTGTATGTTGTTCTTTTTAC
Organism: Parasteatoda tepidariorum; assembly: GCF_043381705.1. Taxonomy (NCBI): domain Eukaryota; kingdom Metazoa; phylum Arthropoda; class Arachnida; order Araneae; family Theridiidae; genus Parasteatoda; species Parasteatoda tepidariorum. Next base: position 35,146,605 of record NC_092214.1, on the reverse strand, counting down.
CATAAATGTTATTACTATACAGTAAGGTGAATTCACTATATTTTTTTTCCTCCGTTTAAAAGCGGCCTTTAAAATATGCGTAAATGATAGCAGGCATAATAATTAGATTAAACACATTTTTTAAAAATCATCTGTTTATTAGGAACATTAATAGATTTTGTTTTTAATTAATATTTTAAATACTTTTTCTTCGATTTCAGAACTAATCGCCCTTGTTTTGGTTGATATTCTACCAAACCTCTACAGTTTTTGACAATTCTATACTCCATTTGAGTAAAAAAAAAACTATTTTTATTTTCGCAATCCCTTTGATTGCAGAATATCCACTGATTCCCTATAAGGTTAAGAAAATGATATTTCATAAAAAAATATTTGTTTTTAGTGAAGCATTCTTTCTCTATTTTAGTTATTGAAAGAAATCAAATACTGTTGAAAAATGCCATTTTTGGTGGCCAGCCCCTTGCTTTAGTTTAAACTCATTTTCTCTGTCAATTTTTTTTTACTGTTCGCTATTCATTATTTCTTAAGGAAGAACAATAGCAAACCTATGGTCAGGGGGAAAATATCTGCAAAATAGCTTTGTTTTCTCCTGAAATCCAGAAAATCAAGCAAATTACCTATGAATTCAATTGGCTTTCAGCTGCATTTATATATCTCCTCGATATTTTTTATTTTAATTTTTATGTAGTCCCTTTTAGAACGCAAACTATTTTTGATCAGGCTAACAATCCCAAAGGTTAAGAACTTTTTTTTTAGAATTTCGAAACTCATGGGTTTCCACCGCGATATTTTTTATTTCGTTTTCAATAGGAAAGAAATACTTGATTTGTTGCACACTTTTTTTTCCAGAGAAATAGTCTGCTTTCATTTCCGTTTCAAAAGATGAATGATAAGTTGCTATTTGTCTAGCAGTTTTAAGGCATGTACAAATAAAGTTTCAGCTCGCTACTATCTAAGGAAATATATTTGAAAGACATATTTACTCTCATTTTTTTTTCAGGTAAATAACTATAGTTATAGTCCTTCTTGAATGGAAGCCGAAAACAAAAATAAATTGTGATGCATTTCTTTTTTCTTCCGTATGAGTTTTGAAGATTAGAAAATCATGTTTCTGCTTTGTGGTATTTGATGTATTCGCTGTTGATATATAAACATTTTACTTCACCAAATGATAAAAATTTCAAAACCAATAACATTTTTCAATTTATTCAATTTTCTTAACGTACAGGTACTATGAGCAAAAGCATACTTTTTTCTTAAAGAAATAAATATTTTTGTAAGAATCGCAATTTTAAGAACAAGAAATGATTAAAAATTTGAAAATATTATTCAAAACAGAACAATATTTCGCAAGAGTGGTAACTCGATTTTGAGTTATGCAAACATTTTTTTAAGTAATCTGGTTATAGCTTTGAAATATTATTACTGGATAATTCAACAACTAACACCAGTGACACCTAGTGACACGTGTTTGAACTAAATAACACTTAAAATAACACAAAACAAACTATGGAAAGAAAATGCTTTTACTCACATAATAGGATCAGTTACACTCAGTACAATTTTTACATCATCGATATTTCATATCACACGTCTTCAGAAAGTGCTATTCAAAATTGGAACGGATCTTGTGCTTCTTCAAATCTTCATAAATGAATTGCAATTGCTAATTTTTAATTCCTCCAATATTTATCAGTGATCTTGCCACAGCATCGATCGCAATCGCTTGATTTTTACTCACGCAACTTTTTTTTATATGTCGAACTGAACTTGGTTCATCCTTCAAGGTTTATTTTCCTTCTCAAAATTATTTAAACTAATCGTAAATGTATTTTGTGCAAATGACATCAGTCTCTAATCCTGAACTGACAATAAAAAGTTTCTGAGCCTGCTTACTCAACGTGTAACCTATTATTATGCTTATCCGTTGTTCCATTTCAATTTGACGCGTCAGCAGTGTCTACCAACTTAGACCAATCTGTTCTAATTTCTTGGAAACTTTGCAAAGATTGAATCTGAATTCTTTGTCTCGCAAAGTCTACGAAAATTACCGCACTTTTATCTCACTTTACCTTTTAGATATCCACACATTCATCAACCATTTTAGACGCACCTTGTATGTTACTATTCGTACTTAGTCTGACGTTATTATTCTATCGAAATTTACAATTATATAAATACTTTATTTATATAATTGTAATTTCATATAACTGCATAATTTATATAATTGTATTTATATAATTGTTGTTGTTGCTTCTAATGTGACTTGCCACACGGGCAAGCCTGCTTGGTGAAACCGAGCAAATTTAAGGCAGAGTGTGCGTTTCTTGTTTTTCAGTGGCGCCATCTATGGCCAAGAATTCGACTTCTGCCACACAATACGTCGCACCCATTTATAGGGCGTATGGTGACCCATTCATACATCCATTCATTTATCCACAGATCGTAATTTTGACCTGAATCAGAGAACGATCGATCTCCAATCCAGTATCCCCAGAGGTATTGATTTGTTATGGGAACATGGAGGACTTTTGCGACTCGACAGATTTAACGTGCATCAGTCACTTTACTGATAGCATTAGTAAAGTGACTTTATTTATATTCACTTTATTTATATTCATTTCACTTTACACTAACAGTCACTTTATTTATATTTATATAATACTGTACTTGCCACACTTTTCCACAAGCGACATTTTTACATAAATTGTTTTCTTAGTGTAATGCTTTTAAAGCTTTTCTGGGTTTTCTACTAGATAGTAAATAAATTTTATTGCTTGGAAATCATTGTGCTTTTCGCAGAAAATGCTCTCCTTAATTTTTAAATGTAGCTTATCATTATTCCGCCCCATTATATTGCCCACGGATGATGTCGGAAGTATTGCCCATTAAGCGTTACTCGATGGGGACCTGTGAGTCTCGAAGGTGAACAAAATTGTCCAGGCCACACGGTCATATGAGTTCATAGGGTCATTCACACATCATAGAACAGAGGACAAACACAGAGATTGACATTTATGTCCCAAGCGGAATTTGAACCCGAAACCATTGGCTCCCTGGCTGGCTGCCTGATAGAGTAAACCATATAATTTTCATATTAAAAAAACCCATTTGCTGTTGTTTTGGGATTTTAATTCAAGGAAATAAAATTTTCTATTGATTAGTAAAAAAAATTAATAATTAAAAAAATAAATAAATGACAATAAAAAATGATAATAACAAAAAAAAAATGAAAAATAAATAAATAAAAAATATAAAATTAAAAAAATGATTAAAATTAATAAATTAAGAATATAAAATTGAAAATAAATAAATAAATGTAATGTTTAATAAATTAGTGACTTAACATATTTTAAAAAAACGATTAAACCTTAATACTAACAAATATATCACGAAATATAATTTTCTACTAAAATAGTTAAAATATTTTTTACTTCTTTTACTTCCTGAAGTTTTAAACAATTTCTGATAAATGAAGTTTTATTAAAATTTGAATTAATTTAAGATGGAGATCATACAACTACAATATAGGCTGGGAAATTTGATTAGGGCTAGCTAAGAAAATTCTCCGTAAGTTATCGATTTTTTAAAAGTAACTAACAAGAATTACTTTATTTTGGATATTTAAAGTTTCATTGATTTCGTAATTTTTGATTGGAAAGTAAATTCGTTTGGTAGACAAGGAAATAGCGGATGAAATATTTGCATGATTTATGAGCTCATTTTTATAGATGCAAAATATTATTTTTGATTGGAAAGGGACTTCTAAGTAACATATTAAGGTTGTACTTCTTCGTTTGAATGTTTCATTGATTTTAATGTTTCTCCTTTTACCAAAATGAACAAATTTTTGATAAGAGTGAAAATAGTTCAAAGAAAACTCAGAAGATAGAAAAAAATTATGTAGGCTCCATTTCTTAAACTATTTGTCCGTTTTAAATTTTTGTCTCTCCTCTATTTAAAGATAGTTTGTATAGTTTAAAATTAAATGATTGTTTTGAGTTTAAGGCATTAAGACAGTTGTTATTTTATCCTTATTATTTTCTTTTGACGAAAAAGCTTTGAAACACCACCTTCAAAGTAATGTTTTTTCATGTAAAAAATTCTTAAAAATAGCGAAGGAGCATATTGTTATATTCATGCAAAAGAATAAAATTTAGAGCGTTGAAATAATTTTAAGCTTTATAATTTACTTTTGTAGATTTAAGCTATGAAGAAGACTAAAAATTCATTAAACCACTGAAGCTAATTACCTGTTGCTTATGAAGGAAAGTTTTTAAATGGCAAGAAGTGGAAATTTATTTAATTTTGTGTTAAATTCTTTCAGTTGTTTATTTTCGAATATGAAATAATTTCATATAAAATCCAGTTTCTAACTTTTTGAACATTATTATTCTTAAACATTCAGTAGTAGAATTGCCAATTTATTCTGAAACTCCCCTCTTCAAATTAACTAGTTTGATCCATATTTTAGTTTATTGGCTAAGGTTATGTAATTTGAATCGATAAAATCTTGTATTAAAAAAATTAATCCGAAAGAATTATCAATTGTTAAATGACTTAAAGCTTTGTGTAATTTCATGATAAAAACTATAAGAGTTCCAAATAATGGCCGATGACTTAAAAAATTAATTAAAGAAATTCAGAAGGTGATAGTAACATTTAGTTTATTATGTTCTGCTAATAACTAGATAATTTATTTTCCTCAAATTTTAAAATTAGTAGCAAAATTCACCGACAGAGGGCCAACAGATGAAACTACAAAACATAGTTTTCTGCAGCATGGCAGATCCTTCCAACTGAAATATTAAAACGGGTGAGAGATAATTTTGCTGTCAAGCTGTACTACGTTGTTACTGTAAATAGTTTTTATTCTGAAGAGATTATTTCGAAATTTTTGGTTTAATCTATTGATTGACTACATAAATAATTTTGAAACAAGTAAAAATTGACTATTTTGCTACTTTAGCACAATGCCACAAACCATGCATTTTCATTTCTTCTCAAATTATTTTAAATGATTCAGAAAAAAATCCGGTAATTTTTAACATACCCCTTAAGATAAGAATTACATACCCCTTAAAATAAAGATAAGAATATGTAAAGCCCTAATTTTACATTAAAACAACAAAAATTTGTTTCATGAAAATAATTGGTGATTAAACAGAAATGATGAATTTCGTGTCAAAGTACTAATGAAAATTGTGATTGAATCACTTGAACTAAATAGATTATTTATCAAAAGTTTAGAGGTTAATTTGACCTTTATTGTCAATATAAGCGAAGTAAATCTTATTTTGTATGTAACTTAAAGCAGATGCTGAACTATAATGGGAAAATGAACTAAGTACATGATATTCTGCCCGGTAAATAGACAACTTAATGAGGGAAAATAATGGTATTTTCATCAAGAAACAAAATTCTGACGGTAGTCTGGGGTAAAAGAAAAGATAAGAACGTAACTTAATAAGGAAACCCGAAAGAAATATAACAAGAAAATTCACTCAATCCCAGCTATACAGTCGGGAATTCGAAATCTTACCCCAATCAATTCTTTTCGCTTATTTATGGATTTCTTGTTAATACTAAGTATTATCCTTTTGTTTCATAACTTGTAACTACCCTAATATAGATTTTTTAAGCAATTGTTACTTTTTTCTTGATTTAAAAAAATAAAGTACATTAATTTCAGTTTAATCAGTTTATTTTTCGCAAAGAGTTATTATAAAAATTATTTAAATCAAAGAAATTCTTTAATTCAAAGCTGAAGAATTATTTTTTGTTTTAAGCCATGAAAATGCAATTTAGTAACTTAAAATATAAAATTATAAAGCCAAAAAGTAAAAAGTGAAAATAATTTTGATACATTTGTCAAAAATATGCTAAAGACATTAGGTTTACGAAAAAAATGTGCCCTGCTGAGACAAAAGAAGTATGGTCAAAATCACCAGAATATGTTACTATTTACCATGTTTCTGACTCTAAGGGAACACCAAAAAGCTAGGTAATTTTTATCAAAAAATTCGGTGCGTTGGTAGTGATTTCAGTAAAATAATAATAGAATGCGGTTTTATAATATGTGATAAAAGTTGGTAAATGCTGCAAAATTTGGTAATTTTATCATGATATCTTAGAGTATAGCATAAAACCATTGAGTAAATTAAATTTACATTTCATTTTAGTATTTTTTACAAAATGTGCGATGATAAGAACTATAATTCTGAAAAAAAATGGAATAAAAGTTTTCTGTTAATCGTTACCTTATGAACGATAAAAATTACTAAATAAATGGTTTAAATATCGTGTATTTTGGTTTTATTAATCATAATTATGTTTTCTTTGTTTATTTCTTGTTATCATAAATCTCATTACCATGCAGTGCAGTTACTTTACCAGAATTTTTTTCTCCACGCAATAACAATAAATTGTGAAGACTGATTTTAATATGAGAAATAAGCTAATATTGTCTTTCAAATTTGTCTTCGGAGGAGGTATGATAAATCAAATATTTACGTTTTATTTGAAATAATATGTTAAAATAAATTATAGTTAATGATAATATGTTATGCTAAGAAATATGTTAAAAAATAAAAACCTTCATTGTTCTATAAAAATATGTCAACATTATTTTTTTCATTTTTCATAAAAAAGTAACCTAATATTAGTTGCATATGTATATATGAAATATAAATATGTGAATGCTGATTTTAGCATAAGAAATGCTAAAATAGCCCTCTTCATTTTGCTTATCTTTTAAGGAATTAGCTTAAAGCTACTAATGTATTTAAAGATATTTTTAGTGTAAGATACTTGTTGTGTTAAATTACTTGAATTATGTAAGATAAGTTTCAAAAAAATCAAAGTATCTAAGTTACGCTAAAGTTTTAAGAATATTTGCTATTTAAAAAGTAATTACTTAAAATCCTATTTCATTTTTTAATATATATTAGAATATATTAATATATATATATAAAATCCAATAACACACAGTCCACAAAAGTTAGTAACACAAATAATTCCAATGATCCTTAGTAGTACAATTATCTTTCCTGTGTGATATTAAGTCAAAACAATTTGGTATATTTCAGAAATGGCCTTCAAATATACAGTTAATATCATTTAGCAAAGAATTTTGGGTAATAAGCCATAAACAATAACCCCTGCCAGATATTGTTGAAAGCAGTTTCTGAATTCTTGCTCATATTCATTATGAATCGGGGTGCCTCCCTCAAGTATCAATGAAAGGATTCTCATATGATCATTGTTGTTCATGGATAACAAACAAAAGAATCTAGAAATTCCAATGATTCGTCTGTTATTTGCAGCTAAACGAAAATCGACTTGTAATTATTTTGCCCAATCGATTCTATGCTTAGTTGGGATATAGTTTGTCAGATAGTTAGTATTTACTGCATTAAGGACATTTGCTTATATTAAATTATTTGAGTATTATTTTAATACATAAAAAGGTAATTTTTTATTAAATTTATTAAAATAACTGTTATTTTTAATGTCTATTTAATACATTGAAAATACTTTTAAGTGAAATAAGACAAGAATAAAAATAATAATGAAAATAATAATAATAATAATAATAATAATAATAAAAANTATATATATATATATAATCCCAATCCTCAATTATTTGTTCTACTGAACGAAATGTAAAGAATTTTTCTGAAAACAAGCCAAATTTGAAAGACAGAAAGAAAATGGTAAATTATGCTTAAGAAACTTTTTTGAAAACTTTAACTGAGTTATAACAAGTCTTGAAACGGCTTGATTTTTATGTATTTACTAAATGATAAAATTGAAGCTATTATCACTTATTGAACTTTTTCTGAAATGCATTTTTTTTCCAGTGAACGTTTTTGAAACGTAATTTTTATTAGTTTTATATTTCACAACTGGTTTTCAATTGTTTTAATAACAATATGAAGTAAATGAAAACCAGGTTTAAAAATCTGCAACATTACTGGGTGATCCACATTTCCCGCTCTGGTTTCAGAAAACCATACTAAATAATGCTTTGTCAAATACAGCAGAAATAAACATTGTATTCGGCACAAAGATGGTTAAAATATTTCATAGATCTTACATGCATTCAATGTATAAGATCTTGGTTCATGACTGACTGTTTAAAAAAAAACCTTTCTGCAACTGAAGTCACGGGCATATGGTCAGCACAAAATATTCATTGAAAACAGCCAGTAAAAAAAAAGAGACGAGATTTACTTCAGCGTCAATATGGTCATGTATTTTTAACTGTAATACTTTCTCTTTAATGGCCTCCACGTTCACCAGACTTGTACGATTGTTCTTGTAGAAATACGGGTTTTTTATAGGGATCATAAATTAAAATCATGCTATGTTGGAAAAAGTATAACAAGAATTAAGTAAATGTGGAATAAATTAATGTGTGATGTGCAATAATGATTCACAGATATCAAACACAATGTAAAGACGATGTTCTCTGTATATAATGAAAGGTTTAATTCTGCTGTATAACGTATATATTTTTTGTTTTGACTACTTGAAACATTTGAGGAAGTTATCAGCCAGTCTGCAGTGTAAAAGATTTCGGATCAAATTTCAGTATATCAGATTTTTTGTTCAGTAACATGTTTAGGTAAAAATAAATTTTTTAGTAAAAAAAAAAAAAAAAAAAAAAAAAAAAAAAAAAAAAAAAAAAAAAAAGGAAAACTGGCAGAGTAACTGTACTTTTTTTAAATCGTAATTTGATTCAGAATTTTTTATAGTGCAATATAAATTAGGGATTTGGCATGCTATGTTTCATAAAAATTGCAGATAAGCCTTGTAACTTTTTTTCTTGTTCTAATTTAAGGACTTAATTTAAATAGAAAATGGTTTTGGTTTTTTTTCTATAAAGTTATAAATTCCTTATTTAAAGTTATTAATTATATCGCAGCTTGTATAATGTCTTAGAGAGTAATGTCTGTGATTATTTCAACTAATTAATTCAACAAATATATTCAAAACTAAATAATTGGTTTTGAAATTACTCGAAAATAATTGATAAGTAAGTTATTCAATTTCTTAAACTGTCAAACACATTAAAACTTGGTTGCTGATATAGATTTATTGAAACATTCTTTACTGGAAAATAAAATAATTTTGAAGACTTAGTCATTATGATTACTTAAGAAATAAAATAAAACTTCAAATTATTGAATAAGACGCAAGAAAATAAATGCAATTATCCTCTATCAACTTAAGAGAAAAATATGCAGTAAAATTACCAACTTTCTAAAACAATTAGTTTCAAACTATTCATGTTTCTTTCAAAAATTTAAGAAATTATTGAATTTCTCTCAAAACTAGGTGCTTGCAAATATTCAGCTGTTCTTTATCCTAATTTATTGAAAAATGAGTGATTGCATTTTACGTTGTTTGGTTGTTTTCTTTTATAAAATTTTCTTCATTTTGCACATTACGAACGAGTCAAGAAAATTTATTTTAAATTAGTAGATTAAGAACGACGGTGAATCCCTTTTTGATACAGGTGTTCAGGGATTAGAATTTGAGCCATGTTTAAAATTTTAAAAATTAGTTGAAGAATTTTTATAAATGTGTTTTCTTAACTCTAGAAAGTAGAAAATAATTTGTAAAATAAATAAGTAAAGGTAAATAGTTCCTATTAAAAATTGCTACGCTTAGATTAAAAAAAAGTTTTTAAATTATTGATTTTATTCTGAAAATTTACTGACTAATTTAAACAATTTATTAATTTATAATAATGAAATAATTATTAATATTTTTATTAGTTATAATCAATAGCATTTTCAATATCTCATAATGCTGGTTTGACAATGTAATGTGAGAATATTGAAAAAATAATCTAAGTAATGTAATAAGGATTTTCCTTTTGCTTTTAAATAGTGATGTAGCTATGACTTTGTGCTATAAGCACTGAAAATAACTTTGGGTCATAAATATTGCAAAATGAGTTTTTTGTTAGTTGCAAGAAAATGGACATTTAACTTTTTTAAAAGTAAAAAATAATGCTGATAGAACTTTTTCTTAAAATGTTTTTTGCTGAAAAAAAATATTTTAAAGAGATATTTCATAAACATAACTGGGTAATGTTTTGTTTATTAGTGGGCATACATAATGTGCATAAAAGTAATCCAAATTTGGAAATAATGAGTTTCATTATTTTGATAATCAATAATTTTCAACAAAAAGCTCTGAGATACTTTTACTTAGTATTCTTTTTAAATATAATCAAAAACTGAAAAGCAAAAATAGTTCTTTCATAATGAAATTTTTTTATTTAATAAACCAAAAATATTTTCTGTATTTTGACGAATTTATTGTTTCAGATTAAGAAAAAAGCAAGCCTGAAAGGTAATTCAGATGATTCTGAAAAATAACTTGAATAGTTATTTCTGTAAATAAGAGAGTACCTTGATTTGTGAAAATTTAAAAAATATTAATTCATTTTGAATGATTCTGAAAAATAATTTAAATAGCAATTTCTGCACAGAAGAAAGTACCTTAAATTCAGAAAATTTAAAAAAATGTTAACTACACTATCGGGTATTATAATAGTCACCATATTATGAAAGGAACAGTTTTCCTTGGCATTATAGCTATTTTTTAGTAGTGGTGTATAGTGAAGAATGAAGATCATTATGAAATTTTTATAAGTTGATCACTTGTACACTGTAAGCAGTGTTAGTATATCTCAACACCAAAAATTGTGATAACTATTTTCACAGCAAAATAGTTTAGTGAAATACCATGTATAGCTGTTGGAGTTTTGTGTAAGCTATCTTAATATTTGGTGTTTAAATTTAAGTAACCCTTTCCTGTGTATGAGCGCTCGAGAGGTATTAACATCAAATAAAGAATATATTCGCACAATTTTTGGAGTTTATGAACACCGAATTTGGATAAGTATTACATCTCTTTTTTTTTCAGTGTGACGCATTGCTTCAGTAGTTAACTTAGGTGGTCAACTTATCACTTGAAAATCTCCAGTAATTTTTGAATTGGTATAAGTAGAGATACATGGAAAACGTATAAGGTGGGACAAGTTATTGTTTTTTAATTATTATGTCGTATATCTAGTTATTCTGAAATATTTATTTCATATTACCAGTAAAAATAAATATAAATGCATTTAAATTCTTTCAAAAATTTGTTTAGCAAACAATCAATAATTTTAAGAAATGATATTAATCATCAGAACAAATGACAATACTTTACACAAAATAAAATATGATACTGATAATTGACAAACTGATTTTTGGTATAAAAACGTAGTTTAGCTTTTAATGATGTTTTACCAATTCATAATAACGCCGAAAATTTTGCACAAAAGTTTTTTTTTCTCTCACCTTATGAGGGGTTTAGAAGAATATTCAAAAGCATTATAAATCAAAATTGATTTATTTCATTTGTCAACATACAAAAAAGACGAATGGTCAAGTTACGAAAGTTTGGTTTAATACGTTTCTAGTTAAATTTCAGTGGTGTGGATTTAACTCAGTTCTTGATCCCAGTTAACTAACAAGGGAGGTTAACAAAACAAGGTAATTGCATTAAGACAAATTTCCTCTTTGCTACTTAAGTTTTAATTAGAAATAGTTTAGAGGATTATACGCGGGGAAAACATTCCGTTAAAATTAACGTACTGTAATGGTAATGAAATTTTGGGTTTAAAAAAACTATAATTTTGTTTAATAAAGCTAAAATATACGGTATTTAAACCATTCAATCGGTAATTTTTTGTCATGTGGTAATGGTTTACCACGAAATCTGGCTTTCAAAATTATGGATCTTATTATCACACAATTAGTAAAAAATAAAAAACTGAGTAGTAAATTTAAGCAAATAAAAGCTTTTAATGCTAAGCTCTAAGGTATCACAAAAAAATTACCAACTTTTACACCACATTTACCGAATTTCAGCCCATATAATAAAACCATAATGTTAATTTTACCAAAGTCATTAAAAATCTTTTTAGTGTTCCCATATAGCCGGGAAAATGGTAAATTTTATTTTAATTCTGGTAGTTTTGATTATACTTTTTTCTCAATAAAATAGAAGAGCAAAATTATGCAGTTGCTTGAAAATAACTTACGAAAAATAAATTTCAATATGAAAATAAATTAATATTAGATAAAAAATAAGTAAATTCAAATCAAATGTTTCATTTTTTTTACATTTAAATATTTGTTTTAATGAATATTCAAATCTTATTTTCATGTCTAATTATAAATTACCAACCGGAAATTATGAAATTTTTTTATAAAGGGCTGCATTTAAAATTTGTGAACCAGAAACTTATTTAAAAAATTAACAAGTTTGGCTCTAAATATCATAGATAAATTTAAGTGCCCCTTTAAACTCATCTTCTTTACAGATTTTTCCTTCATGAATTTAAAAATTTTTGTAAGGAATTTCGAAAACATTTTTCTTTAAAAGATAATGCATTGAAATATTTAACTCCGAACCAGTAACCGTGCACATTACATTTTCTATACAGCGGAAAATGTTTTGAGTTTTGAAAAGAAACTTATTTCACGAATTTGAAGAAGTTAAAGTGATTTTTGAAATTAATAAAAAAAAGCTGTTATTTCACACTATTTGAATCTTCTAAAATAATTTCGAGTATATTTTGAAAGTAACCTCATTATATTTTACTCTCAATCATTTCATTAGTTTAAACTGTTCACGTGAAAGTTTAATGAAGTATATTTTATGCATGAATGCAAGCAAATGGAATTGCTCGAATTTAAGCTAAAACTAACTCTCTCCTGAGAGTTTTGAAAGGAGTTTAATATATTCGCTAAAACTCGGTTTAATAACCTTTAACGTCCATAATATGAAATTACTTTTCGGAGCTCTAAATAAACTTAGCCTGTTGATAATTAATTTTAACATATTATCAATAATATTATATTTTGAGGTGCTTTTTTTAAATTTTTAGTTGTTTTAATTTTAAAATATTGCTGGCTGTATCGTCAGGTGTTATTCATTTAAATATTAAGGGGATGCCACTTTGTAATATTTTTTTAAAAGAAAAACTACTTTACTTTAAAGCATTTCTAACACTTTTTTTTTTAAAGGCATTTCGTTTTTTTATTAAAAATTTTTTTTTTAATCCCCTCAGTGTTAATTTTTAAGAAATTTATTATTTTTATTTTACTGTAATTTTTTNTTCTTCAGGTGAATAAATATATATATATATATATATATATATTTATTCACCTGAAGAATATTCTTACTTTGTAATAGCTTTTAACATATATTCTGAAAGTCCATATCGAAAATAAAGTAAAAAAAACACACATTAGGGGTAATAAATTCTGAGCAAGGAAAATGCAAAAACCTAAAAATATCCTACAAACTACTACATTGTAATAACTGTAGTTTAATATCGTTCCAAATTTGGTGTTGAACAACACAAACAATTGTATGATGGAGCACTTCATTTTATGCTAACACCAAATCGAGCATTCATATTCCTAGTTTAAAGCGTGTTGTTAAATCTAAACACCAATAACGAAGAGTGCTTACAATTAGCAAACGCTCATTCACACCATCCATGACTTATTCTCAAGACTAAAAAGGTCAATTTTGGCGTACTTTTATATCGTCAATAGATTGTTTACATTCGAGTAGGAAATGGTGTGAATCTGCAGTGTTCCTGGGGAGCAGTAGATTAAGGCGTCGCTCACATCACTGGTTGGAGAGCTGAAGGTAGTAAGTTCGATCCTGACAGCCGACAAGACAACCGGCGGGTATTTGATGCAAGGTTCACGTTATATCTATGGTGGCTAGAATTCCTCTCTTTGGTAGTGGTGTGGAAAATCGGAGAGATGGGAACCAGTTCAGACACTTCCCACGTCATCTGACCATGGTCAAAATTACGCGTCATTCCTATCATGGCCGTTTAAAGATAGAAGACTAAAAATAAGACTATTGCTTTACCATGGTTGGGTAATGATGATGACGGTATGAATTTGGTGCTGTCTTGCGCGCTTCGGTATGTCTGCAAAAATTATTCGCCTTTATAAAATGTATGTATATTTTTAGATTTATAATAAGTAAAATTATATTTTAGTTTTCAGATATCTGTCAATTGTTTTAAATATTTTTTTCAAAATTTAATTTCTATCCATTTCTATTCTGTTAAGCTTAACGCGAATTCGCCTTAAAAAATTTTTTTTTTACTTTGCGCATGTTTGATTCACTAACTGATTTTACTTTTGCACTAGATACTTATTTGCATTAGATACTTAAATACATATTAGTTATACTACTTAGATATTGTGTCATACTAGAGGGGTGGTGAGTTATCGACAATGTCAACCTTCATCTATGAAAATGTACCCCAACATAGAATTGATCTAACATGTCTTATATATTAATGAATTGGATTTGTATATCTGTAGTGGTAGATACGCTACAGAACTCTCCCGCCAGAATTATATCTGTGATGGAATTCGACTAACGGATACCACTAGTTGATTCATTTGCTGTTTTTGTAAGAAGCCGGGAGAGCTGTATTAAGGTCACCGTACTTTTGAGTGTTGATCGTGAGAATTGTATTAAGTTCACGGTCGTTGTCGCTCCTGTGTTGCCTTTAGCAGTGCAGTCGAGTGTATACGTTGTATATGATTGAAACTGAGAAGCAATAGCGTGAGGAGGTGGTTAATGTCGCAGTAGCAAGTCAACCGTTCAATGTGGACCACCCATCGAAGTAGGCGTTACTGTTTAGGTAGGCGTGTTCATATTGAAGTGGGCGTTTCTGCCAACGTAGGCGTGTTCACATCACGTCTGGGTCACCAATGTGGGAGTGTTGTTAACGACCATGTCAACCTTCATCTATGAAAACGCTTAAAATAATTACTATTCGTATAGAATAATGACTATTATAATATATTCGAATAACTGCTGGAGTTAGACCAATGCAATTGGTACACTAATATTAATAGTTGAGAATATAAGATGTAATTGTTTTCTTCATATGAAGAAACCTAACTTAAGATCTTTTCTGTTACGTTTATTTAAATAAAGTCATGAACAAAATTCATAGAATACAGTATTGCAGTTACTTTTATTAAATGAATACATGAATAATTCTGAAAATCTTTCACTGGAAGTTAATGACATATAGGCTAAAATTTAAATAGGTATTTAAATATCTTTTATTATTCTCAATCTATCTTAACGCAATAATTGTGTAGCGCTGATTACTATTAAAACGTAACTTCTAACAATGAATTATTGAAATTACAGCTTTATCTCCTTGCTTAAGTGATAGATTTTAATTACAAAAGCTTAGTGAGGAGCAACTAAATTAATCTTTTAAGTTTCTGTTCTGAATTTACCACGAATTTAAATTTACTCTTTTTAACTATAAATAACTGTTTAAGTTACATTTATATTATGTAGATTCTGCTGAATCTTAATTTTTTCTTATTCATCTTCTTACTACTACGGTCGAAATTGTGTTGATTTTGATTAATCAATTATTTTTATTATTATTAGTCAGTTAATAAGGTTGGTTTAGTTATAATTATTTTCAAGGATTAAACCAGCCATTGAACTTTGTTTTTAACGTTTGTCTAATAAATTTACGCTTATGCAGTTTCACTAATATTAGTATTCTAAACGAATATAAACTTATTATTCATTGCTGGGATTTGAACTAGGTCACCTAAGTCAGAAATGAGTGCTCTATCCATAACTCGAGCAAATTAGCTTCACAATGCATGAAAAGCATTTTTTTTAAAATTTAAGTTCATACAAACAGGGTGTTAAGCGAAGGAATATTTGAATGCAGTATAAAGTAATTATGAAACAATAGACGGAAAAAGTTACAGAAACGACACACCAATTATGAAGTTTTGAAGGTTTCATTTAAAGGACTTCCAAAATTGATAACAAAAATTGCTAGCAGAGGACTCTGTACGTTGTAAATAATTGTTGTTGCCTATCCTCATAGATCTGACATTAGTCAGATCAACTCCAAAAATTTCTTGACAGACAGAAAGTCGATGACAAGAAGGGGATCGGAAATTAAGTCCGCACTGGACAGTCGGACGCAATCAAATATATGTTTCGGCGAGGCTATTTGGATACAGCATTTTTTACAAGTCGGCTAAATCTTCGTGCCACGTTTGAATGTTAGACATTTTAGGTGACCAGTTGAGAACCTAGCCAAGACAGTCAGAGAGCTTCGATCGCAATTGCCAGGAGTTGTTGCTGTGTACCATTGGCGAGTAGGTGGAGTTTGCCAGATTGATTTTTGTCTCTATTTTTATTTGAGTAAAGTTCCTGATAAGTAAGTGATGACCCGGTGGGCATATCTTCCTCTCTGCCCTCTTTGGCCAATCTATTTGCTATCTCGTTGCCACCAATATTAACATGTGATGGAATCCATTGGAGATGTATGTCATGGTGCTGAGAAATCTTTTTCATCTTGAGCAGGATAGATATACTAGTTCCATCGCTTGCAGAGGACCAGCTACTAAGATGTTGCAGGGCGCTGCGGCTGTCCGATAAAATCCAGAGTTCTCTATAATCACAGTTGTAGGGTAAGATAGCGTCAAGTCCCTTCTTAATCGCGACTCGCTCCTGAAGACAGAGCAAGTGTCTGGATTGCGTTGCTTTATTGATTTTTCTAGATGTTGGGTCCTAATATATATACCGCTGCCAGTACTATCTTTTGTACGACTACCATTGGTATAAACCTGCATTGCATCGCTAGGTATGCAAATGGTTTTAAATGGAGACAAATATAACAACAGTTTACGTGGCGTTTTTCGACAATTTTTCCTTATTTATACAGCTCCGTTCAGTGCACATTGCAATAAATTGGCAAATTTTACCCATGTTTACAGCCTCATTCAGCATTATCTATTGGCAATTTTTGAAATTGAATAGAAATTTATATTAAAAAGTTCAGTTTTTACTATTACTATATAGTTATTTTTATTCTTTTTTCTCCTATTGATTCACAATTATTTATTTAATAAGAACACGTAATCTTTCGAGGTGGACATATAACATTGCATGGTTTAATATTTAAAATGATGAACAATTGGATTAAAATGGTCACCTTTGTGCAAATATTTAGGGAAGGGAACCTGAAATATATATTTAATCATAATTGTCAGTTACGTAAAATTCATGAAGATCACATGGAGTTTTGGATTTCTATGAAATTAAATTTGAAAAGGCATGTAAATTTTGTTTATAACGGTATTTTAAACGAAAAAAAATTTGACTATAGCTATTTCCATATGCAAAAGACTTCAAAGCAATTCATACAAAATGTATACTTGGTAAACTCCTTAAAAAATAAGAAGTCTTCTCTGTTAGAGTAATTGAAAATGGTCTTTCACATATATCGATTGTCCTTTCTAAAATAGGCCTTAAGCATTAAAACCTTAAGATTCCTAGAACTCTAGACGGTAAAATTTGCAGAATATGCCAAATATTTTGCAAGAAGTATGCTTTAGAAATATGTAATTACAGATTTTAATGGAATTTCCCATTATAATGAATATGAAAACTAAACGTGTACAGTTTTCCAGAAATACGCATAAAAGAGCGTAAATAATGGACATAAAATCAATAAATGACCATTATACGGAAATTCTTTCACATAAGAATATTCTGACGTAGCTAAGTTGTGAGATTAAGCCATCAGCCATGCATAATAGATCAGTAGCTCTTGTTAATTATATGGAAAACCGAATAGTTTATTGCTAAAATTTTCCAAACAATTAGAACTGTCTTAAGAACAGTATTTTGTATAGAACATGAAAAGCTGGTAGTTACATATACTTAAATGATTGATCTTCCTGTTACTTATTAATAAGAAATGTTACTAATACAATCTTCTACTTTAAAATTAAATTTGGTTTACTAATATGGGGAAATTTAATATTTTGAGTCAGTTTTTATTTTATTTAATTTACATTGCAAGGTGAAAAAATTCTGGTAAAATTACCGTACTGTATGATAATAAAATTAAAAAAAACAACCGTAATTCTGGTAATAAAAGTTAAAATATACGGCATTTAAACCAAACATTTAGTAATTTTTCCGCTCATATGGTAACGATTTACTGGAAATTCTAACTTTCAAATTTATAGTTCTTATTACCACATATTTAGTAAAAAATACAAAACTGAAAAGTAAATTTAACCAAATAAATGCTCTAAGGTATAATGATAAAGTTGCCAAATTTTAACAAATTTACCAAATCTTATCACATATTATTAATCCACATTCCTTTGTTAATTCTACAAAATCAATACTAAACTACTTCGGTAAATATTACCGAGTTTTTTGGTGCTTCCATCGAGACAGAAAGACTGTAAATTATACCATAATCTGGTAGTTTGGACGATAGGGGAGAGTGGGGTCAATTGTAACATTTTTTACTTAACTATTTTTAGCTAACAAAAAATCCAATATATTATTGGTATTAAATGACAGACGAGTAAAGTAGACTATCCTCTACTAGAAAAAATAAATAAATACCTTATTTTAAATGTTATTATATTAGTTATTAACAATTTTTGACACTCGTGCACTTGTTACAATTGTCCCCACTTACAATTATTACACAATTGTAACAGTTCATAAATTCAACTAAAACATAGTTAAGTATACATATTATCATAGTTGTGATATATTTTTTTATTGATCAAAATAGTAGTGATATTTTAGGAGTAAAAATAATAATGAGCAGAGACCTAAAGGGTTAAACTTTTAACTTTA
Organism: Parasteatoda tepidariorum; assembly: GCF_043381705.1. Taxonomy (NCBI): domain Eukaryota; kingdom Metazoa; phylum Arthropoda; class Arachnida; order Araneae; family Theridiidae; genus Parasteatoda; species Parasteatoda tepidariorum. The sequence goes on along the minus strand of NC_092214.1, from coordinate 35,127,834 downwards.
AGGGGTTAAAAATTTTAATTTATGCTGTGAAAGGTGACAAATAAAATAATGCACATGCAACATAATATAAATGATATAGGAAACTATTGGTGGTTCTTAAAGAGTTAAGTAATGGTTTGTAAACATAAGATTATTTATTTTCAGCTGTTACAATCGTCCCTTTACTTATTGTTACAATTGTCCCCAAGACGCCATTTCAGCTTCATTTGTTAAAAACAATGCTAGTTAATTAGCAAAACTAATCTTTTTTTTATTGAAATGTTAATTAAAGTGTCCACTTACATATTCGGTTACTAATTTTTATTTGTTTAAACAAAATTACTTTGTTACAATATAATATTCTAATACCAAAAAAAGTACTTGCGTGGCGTGAAAATATCTTTTGTGATGTAACTCTTTCAAAAGTACATAAAAATGGTTGCCATCAGGGGTGTACATGTAGATTTATTAAATACACCTTGTGTGCCACCTAGAAACCAAATCTATAACCCGACACTCGAAATTTTTGCTCTGTTACAATCGTACCCTGTTACAATTGACCCCACTCTCCCCTACTCTTTGTCACAGTGTGATGCCAAAACGTAAGAGTTTTTTTTTTAAAAAAAAACACTTGGAAATATCTCCAGATCCACAGTACCGGTTTAAAGGAAACTTGATTTGAACATCGATATTATACCAAAAAAATTACAATTAAACAATTATAATAACTACTTATGTTGGTGTTTAATATTCGCTGAAGTCAGAAGGTATGATGAATTGGCCACTGAATCGAAGAAAAACATTGTTCTACAAGGTCTTTGGTCCCATTGCAATTTATTTTCAACAATATATAGGCTTCACACCATAATACATAGTATGAAAATCCGTAACAAATTGATAATCTAATTTAACAAATTGATACAGGAAGGTAAACAAGTGCAAACCGGTTTCAGTCACGCAAAAACAATAAAGCTGAATAGTATCACCTGATAATTAAGATTTTACATAGAATCTTAATGTGCGTCTAATAATTAAGCCAGGGACAGTATTATTATTCTACGAATGCTTATTACTATTATTAGTGTATGTGTTAAGATTATAGTGTATATATTAATATAATACTATTAGAGTAACGGTTTCTATTAGTGGTTACATGTAGTGCTACGATGCCATTAGTGTAGAATTCTGAATGAAATTTGGGTATTGCGTGAAATTGGAGAAAAATTCTTTTGTAGAAAGGATAATTTAATATTGAGTAAATATTTTTGTATTTCGTCATTCATGTTTTGAAAGATAAAAATATCGAATATGGAACTAGGGAATATTTGTGGTCTATTTGCAATGCTATTTTATTTATTGATATGCAATGGAAATTAAATTCCAACAAACAGAATGCATCCTTTAAGGATTACAACAAATAAATAGAAATTCAAGTAAACTGCAATTTCCTAACCTTGAATCTGAAATTTAAAAATCTTTACACAAATTTGAATTAAATCCTATAAAATTTTAGCCAGGATTAAGGATCAGTTGTCCGAAATAAAAGTAATTAAGTTTAATTGCGACAGATTTTTGAATCTCAAATTCACCTCCCCATGGATAAGGTAACGGAATAACTTAAAATTATTATTCAAATAATCAGTAAGCGTATTTTAAATGACACAGCCATTCTTTCTTTGCACCTAACTGAGTAAATGCGTAAATTTTATAAAATACAAATTACCGTAACTTGGATAGCATTAAGTGTTTTGGGGGCATATGAATGCGATTTGAATAACTTAAGAATATTTTCTAAGACATGTTAGCTATTTCTTCCAACAATTTGTGAGGGCAGTTCGCGCTTTTCCTTAACATTTTAATTACGTTACATTCCACAGTTTCTCGACTTGTATTCTAATTTATTCCAGGCTTAATGAACCAAACAAGCTTTTAAGAATTTCCATCTTTTTTTGCGTAAAAGCAGATTCTGTAAATAATTTAATTTTTTAGTGATTTACCAGTAAATTTTATTAAATGACATGCGAGATAAAACAGTTAACTCCTGCTTATAAGACTGATATTTGGATGTAAAACATTACTATTTAAAATGTAATTATGTATAATGTAAATGTAATTATGTACTTAAAGCGAAAGTTTGAAGCTACCTGTCTGCAAAATATGTGGTGTTCAGCTATTTATGAAAAGTGATCTTAAAATGTCATTGCATTTCGCAAGATCCGTTACTAAATAGCTAGAAGCTATTGAGTTCATACTGAAAATTTTGTCTAAACACAAATTCTTCTCAAGTATTTCGACTTGACTTGATATTTTATAATCATTTCATTGTTTTTAATGAGTATCTAGATAATAATGTGCTATAGCAATAAGGATATTTTGCCAAAAATACATACATTTAAGTAATAAAATTTAATGAAATAAATGTAAACTTTTAAGGAAAGTTTTTTACACTATGAAAAGTCAAAGATAACAACAAAGTATATAATTATACGCATAAATAATTGGTTGATTAAACAGTTTTTTTTAATACCTGTTGCATCTCATTACAAGGTGTAAGTAAAACTCTCTTAACTTTACAAACTTTAGTTTATTATAAGACTACACTGTATAAAGTTCTAAATGTACGGTAAAAAGTACCATCCCTCAGGGTGTCGGTAATTGTGACAAAATTTGGTAATTTTATTATGATATCCAACAATATGTCATAAAAAATCCATTTATTCGGTTAAATTGACTTTTCAGTTTAGTATTTTTTACTAAATGTATGGTAATAACTATAATTTTGAAAACTATAATTTTGAAATCCAGAACTATAATTTTTGTGGAACTGTAATTTTGAAATCCAGAATCTCCGGAAAACCATTACCACATGAACGGGAAAAATGCCAAATAAATTGTTTAAATACCGTATATTTTGATTTTATTACCAGAATTACGTTTCTCTTTACCAGAAAAGTCTTTATCATACAGTACGGTATTTTTACTAGAAATTTTTCTCCGTGCAATGTGAATTGAACAAAGTAAAAACTAACTCAAAATATTAAATGTCCCCATATTAGTAAACCAAAATTAATTTTAAAGTGGAAGTTTTTATTCCTAACATTTCTAACTAATAAATAACGGAAAAATCAACCATTTAAGCATGTGTAACTACAAGCTTTTCATGTTTTACGCAAAATACTGTTTTTAAGACAGTTCTAATTGTTTGGAAAATTTTACCAATAAACTATTCGGTTTTCCATATAATTAACAAGAGCTACTGATCTATTATGCATGGCTAATGGCTTAATTTCGCAACTTAGTTACGTCAGATTATTCTTATGTGAAATAATTTCCGTGTAATGGTCATTTATTGATTTAATGTCCATTATTTACTTTCCTTTATGCGTATTTCTGGAAAATTGTGCTTGTCTACTTCTCATAATCTTTATAATGGGGAATTCCATTAAAAGCTTTAATTATATATTTCTAAAGCATACTTCTTGAAAAATATTTGGCATATTCTGAAAATTTTACCGCCTAGAGTTTTAGGAATTTTAAGCTTTTAATGCTTTAAGCCTATTTTAGAAAGGATAATAGATTAACGTAAAGGACCAATTTCAATACCTCTAACAGAGACAGAATCATCAGAATCACTAACAGAGGGTTTTATCACCAGAATTATGGTTTTATTTTTACCAGAAATTCCATTAACATATAGTAAGGTTATTTTACCAGAATTATGTTCTCCTTGTAATCTAATATTATTCGATGACCATTTAATACTCTGAATACCTATGAATTTAATAACATCTGCTTCGCTGTATAATTCGTAAATTTCTGAGTTTTTTTCTTCTCATTCAATGAACATTTCATTCCTCCAAATATGTTCGTTTAATTCTAGCAAGTATCTTAATTTTTCTCAGTTCCGAGAACGGGTTTAATTGAAGTTTTGTAAATACATTTTTCTGCTTGTGAAATTTGATTTCACTCAGTACCAAAAATATCCATGGCCAGTTGTGAAATTGTCCGCTAGCAGTTTATCCTTAAGTCATTAACTATTTTTATTTGAGATCGTAAGTATTTGAAGCTATTTCAAAGTAATATTCCCTTATTCCAAACACGGATTATTAAATAAATCAATTTATTTTGCTGAAATTTTAAATTGTTGCAACCTTGATATTCACTGTTATTAAGTTTGCTAATTTAAAAAAGTGATTTTTTCCTTGTCGCCCAATGTTTATTCATTATCTAGTTATTTTTATCCAAGTTATTTTGAATTTCAAGAACTTTTATTTAAAAAAAAAAAACTGGATTATTTTAAGCATTAACGCACCCTGAATGCCTGTACTTTCAACCGGAATTTGATCCGGAATTTTTTATTGTGCAGAAAATTTTAACGTACTTAGTCTCTTTTTACGCTTATCTTTTGCAGATTTCATTCTGAGGGATATTAACAAATTTTCTCCATAAAATAAAAGATTGCTGAAAATGAAACATTTTTTTTCATTTTTTTAAGGAAAAATCTATTATTTTTGAATGTGATAGTTTAATAGACAACTAAATACAACTTTAAAAAAATAAACAGCATCTGACAGTATTTGTCACAAGATTGCGAACAAGAGTTGAAAAGGTTAACGCTAAGTTGAACTTAGTTTGTTGAGTTTGTTAAAGTTCCAATTACATTTACGAATTATTGTTTTTAAAATGCGCAATTTACCAGAGCTAAATTTAATTTTAATAACACTAATTGCAATTTCGTTACTGTAATTAAGTTACAATTTTGTTATTGCGTTAGCAAACGAAGTTCTTTTGCGAGTTGCAGAAATATTTTTACCACATTTTTTGTTATTTCTGGGTAATTGAATCCAAATATAAACGTCCCGCAGTGGACTGGTCGTGAAGACACGGCTCCCTGTAGAACACCGAAATCACGCTTAACTGGCTGCGGTTAGTACGTGGGTGGGTGATTACTTTGATCAGCCTGAGTAGGGACCGAGGGTGCTCAGTATCAGCCCTCATTAAACTGTACTACAGTAAAGTGCTCGACTTCACGCGCTGGTCATTCGGCTATCAAAACAGGGAAGCCATCACCTCTGCAGAGGATCAAAATTGCGATGGCAAGTCTTCGGATCATCCCCAGAGATGTTCCCAGACCATCACCAATAGCCCATTGTTCAGATTTAGTACGACGTAAATAAAGTACCTACAAATATAAGCCTGCTTAAAATAATTTTTTTTTAGTTTTAAATTTATCGGTACTATAATGATCACATCTAGTGAAATAATTGCATTTATTTTTAGATATCGAATTTCGGTGGAATTCAAATTTTAGGAAATATCAATGAAATTCAATAGTATAAAGGGTGCAATCCATATTATAAGTATAATTAAGAAATGCATCAATTCAAAACAGTAGATAATTCGAAACTCCCGATAAAATTACTTCAGAAAATTACTTCCTAAATTACTGTTTCTTTTCGTGCTAGTCCTGCACTGGACTGATCGTTAAGACACGGTTCCTACCAGATCACTGAAGTCAAGCACCACTGGCTTCTGTCAGTGTGCGTGTGAATGACCACTTGGATCAGTCTGCGTAGGGACCGAGGATGTGTGGTATTGGTCCTCGTTAAACTGTTCTACCGTGAAGTGCTCGACTTCGCGTGCAGGTCGTTGGGCTACCGAAGCAGGGGTGCCATCCCCTCTTCAGAGGATCAAAATTGTGATGGCATGTCTTCGGATCATCCTCAGGAATGCTTCCCAGACCATTGCCAATAGCCCATTGTACAGCTCTAGTGCGACGTAAATGAACTACAACAACAACAGCAACTTTTCGTGCTGCATTGGGTTTTCATATTTAGACTGAATTTTTAGCAAATTCTACTCAAGTTTAGTTCTTATAACAGTCACTAATATATAATAAATCGTGTACTTATAAGATTAGTACACGATATATTATATATTAGTGAGGGTATATTATATATATTATCGGCAAGATTTTCTTGACAATTGTCTAATATAAAAATAACATTCAATTATCAAATGTAAAAATATCATCATTAATTGGTTAAATTTAATATAATTCTTTGTTTTATATTTAAATATTAGACAATAAGACAAAAATGCAAACAACTTTTCAGTTTATTTCCAAAAAACAATCATTATTAATTTATTCTCTAAAAAGTAAGAAATATATTGTTATTAAATAAAGTCATTTTTCGGGAATGAAGGATCGAAACACGTTTCTTTTATTTGGTTTATTATTACTTTAATTAAGAAATTACCTGCTACTAAGATGATTTAGGGCATATTATTAAATACCTTAAATTTTTCATTGAGTATACAATCTAAAACTAGCGTGTGTATTTCAATGCTCTTGAGATTTGTTTACCCAGTACTTAAGAATTACGCATTCTTTATAAAAGCAATATTGAATTCTTTTGGTTTAAGAAGTTGTTTTAATTAGAGTTTGCATTGAGAACAGGCATTGCTTACTTAGCATGAACGAAATGGTACCTAAGCATAGTGTTATCATATGCAATTAGCAATGCGTAAAATGCTGCTTATTACTCCTTCCGTATTTAAGAAAGTTGCTGAAAGTTTTGGGAAAATTACATTAAAATATTTTTGCTTCTGATATACATATTAGCATCAAAACATGATGCCTATCATGCAATTCATTTTCATTTATTTTACAAGTAATGTGTTTTTAATTTAGAATATGTTTTTTAAGTGTAAACTTTAAAACATTTTTGGTGTATAGTTGCCACCAATTTTTTGTGCTGAGGTAAACTAAATAGATTTTTAAGTACAGAACTTTCATGCAAAAAATTACATAAAATTGACGCAATAACAATTGTTTGAGAGAATTAATGCTATTATTTAACTAACAATCTCCTTTATACTAATCATAACGTTATAGAAAAACGTCAATATGAAGAGACTCCACAGTTTCATGAAGATGAAATACATGTGTGATCTAATTTTTGTAATGTTTGAAAAGTTACTCCAGCATTAAATTATTCGGACTCGTAAAAATTCACAAAAATTGAGAATTATTCATCAATTTTAGTAATTTTCTTCTAGGGGAGGAATATTTAGCCTAATTGGAGATTTTTTTTTTAAAAAAAATTAATGTTTTTTAAATATTTAAATAATTTGTTCGTTGTAAAACCAAAATAATCCTTTACGGAAAGAGGGCATGTATGTACAGTCAAAAATTATATCTTTGCTTCAGTTCACTTGAACTATTGCTTTTATAATATTAATTATCATTTTTATTAATAATCAAACTTTTTTTAAAACTATTTCAGTTTGGAAATCCCTCTTTTGCTTAAAATATTCATTAGTTGCCATATCAAATTATTACGATATTTATTGTGATAAGCTGATGTTTTCATTTTTAACCGTTAGTATTGAGAGAAATACAGAGTTAATTAATCAGTAATTTATTTTATTGAAGCATCAAAAAGTGTTTACATCTGAAAAGTGCTAGTAAAGTTTCAAATATCATGGATAAAGTTCTGAAGAACGAAAAATAAACCTAAGAAAAAATAATATTAAAATCCAAGTAAAATATAACAAACTACGATTAAATTATGGTAAGAAAATTGCTTCTTTTTATTTAAGTTAGGCAATATTTCGAAAAACATTTTTTCAATTAAAAGCTTTAAATAATTTCTGAATGTTATTATGTTATTTACATTACTTAATGTTATTTATAAAACACACAACTTCATATATTTTAGGAAGTAGAAAAAAGTCCAGAACTTTTAAAAATGTGTATCTTTATGAATGGTACAAAAGTTAAATATTAAATACTTTTCAGTAAGTATTTGTGTGTGTAATAACACTATTTATATTTCTTTTTGAAAAAAAACATATACCTAGTTTTTCTAAAATCGAAAATTTTCTTTAAATTTAAACTTCAAGTAAAATAAAACAAACTATGTCAAACTGACATTGAAAAAAATAACAACTGCTACTTTTCATACAAGTATTAACTTTTAGTAAAATATTCTTTCAATAAAATGCTTTACACTTTTAATGTAATGTTATTCCGTAAAACTTATCACATGTCAAGCAAGTTTCCGACAAGTGTATAAGAAGTTGACGTATAAATAAATTTAGTTTAAGGATAATGTCATTCTAGACTGTGCAGTTTATAAAAGTTAATGGAAGATTATAACAAAGACGTTACCTTATTTTTTTTTAATAATTAAAGTAAAAGTCAAGGCTTGAAGTTTTCTGTTATTTTTAAGGTATTTTAACTTAATATAAACAAGAAAAAGGCTCTACGTTTAAATTATGTTGCGAGATTTTCTACAACATTTTTATTTTATTTTACTTTAAAATTTCCATTAAATTTAGATAATAATATTTAATTTTTATCTTATAAATTATTTCGTATTTATAATTTATATATATATATATATATATAAATATATATACATACCCTCCAACTGCTACGGAATTTCCGTAGTTTCAGAAATTTTCTTTTCAGACGGTAGCAAAATTAATGTCTTAATATTTAAAAAAAATTAATTTTAGCGTAACTTGTCCACTATTACTTATAAAAGTGCACGCCATATGGCTAGATTCTTAAGTTTCTGATAAAAGTTTTATGAGAGATCCATTTGCTTTAAAAATTTCTACTTTGGTTCGCTACCACTAGAAAGAATTATTTTCAAAATCTTCATAAGTTGGAGGGTATGGTATTGTCATGTTTACAAAGAATCACCCATTTCCCAGATTGCTGCTTTCCCGCATATTTTGAGAGTCAGAAATCCAAATCCTTCGAATAAAAGGTATGTTTATTTAGAGAAAGTGCGTTTTTGTGTCTGATATCGTAACTTGAAATATCATCTGCACTTATTAATTAACCTATTTAAGGCAACTCCCACGTGCCATTGAGTCCTAGAACGTGAAGATCTAATCATTAGATCAAAAGTTATTCAGGGTAGTGAATTTTTTTTGTCGCTGTGTATGTATTTATCTCTTTATTATTTCAGAGCTTTATAATTCAATTATTTCCATCAATGGAATTTAAAATAAAAGAACATTATATAAGGGGTTGGTACCACCTTTTTATACATATATAAAAAAAACTTTAGTAAGGTTCGAAAGCACCTGGAAAAAATTAAATACTGGTATCAATTTTGTCACAAAAAAGGTGCAAATTTCTTAATTCATTCATCGAACATTTCATTTTATTATATATATATATATATATATATATATTTATATACCTCTTAATTATGTGCTGTTGGGGTCGAAATCATTTTTTAAAATATAAAGTCAGGAACTAAATAAAAAAAAAGCATAAGCTTTGCTTCTACTTAATATATGAAAATAAAATCTTGAGATAATGACAAAATATAGGTATAGCTACCGGATCTTTAAATAATTAAAAATAACTCGCTCAATTTAAAAAAAAAGGGGAGATGTATTAATTTCGTAATTCACATTATTTGAGATATTTTTGCATGATTTCGAGGTAAACTTGTTTTAAATGAATTTTAAGTACCTTAAATCAGCACTTGATTGTCAGGTACTTTAATGAGGCTGGTCTTAAATGATTATACATCAGACATATTTTTTTGATTTAATAGTCTTAGTCATTTCAGGGTAATAATATTATAGCATTTAAATTAATTGTTATTATTAACAAGTTTCAACTTTTTCGCAAATGTATTACACTTATTACAATCACATCCCATAAAAGTTACATATTAAAGGGATTAAGTCATCAAAACTTCCGACTAATGTCAACAGATGTAGTTAGAGGACATACTAAAAAACGGTATTACTACAATTTGTTACTAGCATTGCAAATAATTACATCTAATATACTTTCTTTTATACATTCAATTAAGTCTTATTTTTTAAATTAAATTTTTGGAGTGCTTCTTTACACTCTCAAATCACCCGAACACATTTTAATGATTTCGAACTTTTGATCATTTCGGAACTTAAATCTTAGAGTAAAGCAAAAGGAATTAACAAGCTCAGTAGCGGCGGTGGCAAAAGCATTACTCCTTAATTTTATTTTTAGGATCAGCAACCGATGAGTTTATTTCAAAACCGCGGCCAATTGAGGTTTCTGTTTTAAAACTCGATAGAAAAGAAATCCGCTCCAACAGCCATAGAAGAGTACTTTTCTAATTATCTGTTTAAGACTCTAATTTAACGTTCTCTCTTATTTAAGGTTTTACGCTGCTTGGGGTCTTAATTTTTCTACGCCTGGGGGGTATAAAATTAATTGCTAGTTCGTAACAGATAGTTTTCCTCAACATTGGAAGAACAATAAAAAAAGAATGCTACTAATCAAACTGAAGTTTTGCTTAGAGTTTGTCGGGAGGGTGTTCCTCAGATAATGATGATCACTGTGCAACAAATAAAATGTCCTTAGGGGAAGTAGAAACTAAGTAATTAACTTAGAAAGCCGATGTTGGGTTGAGCTCATTAAAATTCGAAAGTGCCTTTCGGGGGGGATAAAGGCCACATTTGGTTGGACTTCTCTATTAGGTTCGGTTTAGAGAATACTGACTGTCAAAAAGCCCACAGCGACTGCAGAATACCCTCCTTCCAATACAGAAATTCTTCACATAATAAACTGAAGGAGCCTCTTAAGTTAAGAGAACAACTGTGCAGTCCGTTTCTGAACAATTAGGATAGTTACTGAAATTCTTGCGTAGAAAACGGCAGAGATTTTAAGACAGGAGTTAATAGTTGATTATCTCTTGAGCATTTAAAGAATGTGGAATATCTTCGAGAATCAGATATCAAATGCAAATTAATTCTTAATTTAGAAAAGTGGATGTAGAAAAGGGATTCAGGGAAAGTTCGACGAGGTTTAATGAAATGCTTTTGGTAAAGTAAAGATTTAGATGTCTGGAGAAATTCTTGAGCTGAGGCGTATGGGAAAGAAAGTTAAGTGACAAGGTGGTTGACATTTTTCCACCTCAACACATGTTTAAGTTTTTAAATGGAATTTAAAGTAAGCTACTATCCTTTAAACTTCGCGAAAAGTATAAATTAGTCCCTCTAAAATTATATTATAATAAAATTTCGAAACAAAAATGGGTTTCGGAGGAGTTACACGCCTTTCAAATTAGCGATATACGGTTGTTTCAAATACGTTCCGTGCTACTATGAAGTACTTAAGCTTCGTACAGCATTTTAAACTGACAGCTAATTACAAAATGTTTACTGGCTCAAATAGCTCCTTATCATGCCGTAAAATATCAGTGAAAAGTATGTTCATAGTTGTAGTACTAAACAGGAAAATCTGAGATATCATCTGAGATATGATTAAACCAAGAAAATCATCCTTCTTTATTAGGCAGCATTTTTAAAATTAACAAATATGACGTTATTTATATATTTCAAAAGCATATTATATTAACAAAACAAAATAATAAGCACAAATCCTTTACAGAGACGAGGCTGTTTCTTTTTAGGCATCGACTATGGTGTGATTCGGGGGCTATCGTACATTCAATCCTCCCCCTATCCCTGCCTAGAGAATAAAATCGCTTAAGAGAATGGTAAGAGATTTAAAACTTGGCGAGTTATTAATAGATAATATAGTCAAAATGAAAAGGAGCCCTGAGTTATTAATAGTAACCCCTTGAGATATCATTTCTTGATATAGAAATCATCTTTGATTACACCGTAAACAACAACTCGCAACGGAATGTTGTACAGAGATACCAACTGCTCCGAACATGCCAAAATATTCAAAAAAGCGGTACATAATTGCAAACTAAATTTTGCAAATATTTGACTTATTTTTGCTTGATTTTTAAAAGGCATAGCATGACATAATAACTACTATAAAGTGGTGAATTATATAAGCCTAAGAATTATTTAGAAATAGTGGTGGATAAAAATCTACTAAATTGAATTTATTAAACCAAGAATCACAATTGATAAACTACCACTTCAAAATATTTATTTGCTGTCTGGAGCAAGTTGGCATCTGTGTGTTGAAGACGTCTGAGACACGTCCATTATTATTTTGACGTCTCCCAGGCGTCTTCGTATGTCAAGGGGTTAAAATTTAAATAATCTAGTTACAAATTAATCATCATAAAAAAACCCCCCATTAAGAATTCAATATAACTCAATAACCAAAAAAGATGTGATTTGAATAATCAAACCAATAAAAATAACCAAAAAAAAATGAATTTGTGATTAGAGAAATAAAATAGCTTCAAGAAAAATAAAGCTAAAAATAGATTTTGATATTTGATAAGTTGCGATGTGCTGAATTAATAAGTTATACACTTGTATTGAATTGAAAAGTCAGCCGTTATATTGATTGTTGAAAAAAGAATAAAAGTTTTCCCTCTCGCTTTTCACAAAATGAGATAAAAATAAATTAATTGGTTTATATTTAAGTATAATAGAATTAAAAATGATAAAAAAGTATGAAATTAAAGAAATTTTAAAAGCTAGGAAATATTTAATGTATATAATGACACCACACTCATTCCTTTCAGACTAAAAAAAATTTTATAAATAGCTTATTTTCATGTCAAGTATTGAAGACTGACGTGAAAAAAAAGAATAAGCTTCGTATGAAGAATGAATATAAATGATAAAGCTCACAACTATGGAATATATGTGGAATTAGAACAAAAAGTGACGAAATATCGACGAAATTATGATGAAAGCATGGAGGAAAAATTGGAATTGTGGAACTAATTGTGAATAAGCAAGAGTGGGCTGTCTATTCGGGTGTGGGTCAACTAGATTCTATATGCTATTTTAGGAAATTTCATTTAAGGAGAGACTATCGCTGAGTGCCAGATCTTGCAATAAATGTTTGTAGGATGCTATTGAAACCTTTGCAGGATGTTATCAAAAGAAAAAGTCCAATATGAGATTCTGTAATACTGAAAAAATGCCACTTAATTGGAATAAGAATAGGAGAGGTATTATAAAAAGAGAAGTTAAAATCCGACACTCCCTTGAATTTTGGGCCCCACTTTTTTGCAATGGTTATTAGCAGGATTAAACGAGAAGTAAAAAAAATCATTTTACACGTGCTTTTCAATTTTTTTTAAAAATCAGGATGGCTAAAAAATACGCGAATTTAAAAAGAAAGTTTAAATTCTTTCAGCAAAAGTGTATTTTACAAAGAAAATTTTAAGCGAAGAAAAAGGGATAAAACTAATTTTCAAGGATCGTGACTTCAGTTTAAAATTATAATTTTTTCCAAAATTTAAAAAAAAAAAAAACAAGTTATTACATTTCAGATTTAATTACATGTTTTAAAACTTTCAATTTTATGATAAATTAAAAAATAATACAATTTTTATATTAATTTTTAAATCACTGACTAAGTTTTATAAATTAAAATAAAAATAAAAAGTTAAAATAAAAAGTTTAAATAAAAAAAAACAAAATAAAAATCATATATTTTCGTATCTTACTCGAAAATGTTTTACAATACTTACAAGCATAAAATAATATTAAAAAGTCCAGAGAGGGAACAGAATCGTAATTGCTAACATAAATACTTATTTACACTGAGAAAAAAAGTATGGTCAAAACTACCAGAAATATTGTAAAATTTAACAAGTTTCTGGTTCTATGGGAACACCAAAATCTCAGTATTTTTTACCGTAGCTCTTTGGTAATGATTTTGGTAAAATAAATAATATAACATGTTTCTTACTCTATGTATGATAGAAAATGAAGTAAAATTTAATAATTTTATCACGATACCATAGAACATTGCATAAAAACAGCCACTTACTAGGTTAAATTTGCTTTTTAGTTTTGTAACTATTACTAAATGTGTGGTTGTATGTCACGTTGGTATATCACGTTGCCTGTTGCTAAAGCAACATTAGTCACTGAATTCGAATTAAATTGAATATTATTAATTTCTTTTTCTTTTCCTTCACGAAATGAAACGAAAACACAGGAGTTGAAATAAATAAATTGAAGTATGCAAGTTATTACTTTCCCATTTACCGGGGTAAATTGTTGGCCTTGAAAGCGATCCAAAACTATGATTTTGAAAACTAGAGTTTTTGGTTAACAGTTCTAAATAAATTGTTTAAATACCGAACATTTTGGTTTTATTAACCAGAATTGTCGATTTTTTATACCAGAAACGTCATTACCAAACAGTAGGGTAATTTTACCGTACTGTTTTTTTAAAAATTTTTTCTCCGTGTTTTAATGGTTTTTCTAGAAGATATTTTATTTTCCTGATTTTTTAGTTATCAATTTAAATTCAATTCAAATCATTCTAAATGTTCTAAATTCAAAAGACTTCTTTATTAAATAGATAAACACATATTTACTAAATTATTAGGATTAAATAAATTAATGTTTCGAAGTACCAGCATGCTAACGATGTTGTTTACAAATTTTTCTAACAGTGTAAAATGAGGCTTACATAGTGTTAATATTTGAAATAAGGTACAAAAAAGCCTCATAGTTTAATATTTATATATTTTATTTAGTTAAATTAGAATGTTTTGCTAAACTGGTTTTCTCATACATATTTTCTTCTATCTCCGTTTAGCAAGTTAAAAGTGTCTAAAAATTTGATTGATATATAATTGCATCGTCTTAAACTTACTTAACGAGATACACCCCAAAAACTATTCATATCAATTAAATTTTTACAACTGATAATTTTTTTTAGGCTTGATTTATTTGATTTAAATTAAGGTAAATAAGGATGGACGTTATTTCGTTATAACTCTTAGAACGCTCAAATAGAGCATAACTATAATTTTTTATCAAAACTTCTGATTTAAAACGAAAATGGTTCATAATTATATGTTTTATGAAGATAAGGAATGATAAAAATCGATGCAATGATTATTTAAGAGCTTTTAAAGTATTACCTATTTTTCAAAAGTAGGAAAAGTGGAAGATTCGAAAGATGACTGATATTTAGGGAAAAAAATAATCTCCAAGAAAATAATTACCCATTTTTTTTAATAAATCCATAGCCATACTTTGTTTAAAGATAAGCCCATAAATTGCTTTATAGAGGTAAGAAAGATAAGCTTCATGAAATTATCTTAATTGGCTTAAGTAAGCGTCAAATATTAAAATTGGCATGAAATTAAATATTCCTTATAGATAAAAATAGTTTTCTTCCCTAGAGATCATTTCATAAATAATCGTGGTTAAATTACTTAAAAAAATACTTGTTAAAATGTACTTTTCTGAGGGTTTAAAGATTTAAAAACGATTTAATAAATGTGAAAAAGTAAAATTTTTAATCCCAATACTGGACAAAACAAATGTTGAAACCTTAATCTCCTTGTACTAAGCTTATCATCCCAGTGCATTTTTTTTAATTTCTTACTCTTTTTAAAAATTTTTGTGGATTAAATGAATTGATGCATAAGGTGCATGAGTTTTTAAATGCTTGGATTTATCGAGTTCTTCATTAATTAACATTTGTCTCAATTTCAATAAGATGATAATTTTATAAGGTTCTATTTCTTTCAACATTTGTAAGATCTTTTCAAGTACAGGTAGTTGGTAGTAAAAAAATTGACTGAGTTCGTCTTAAGTTTCTGTTCCAGAATAATAATATTGTGCGTTTCAGTTTAGAAATCGCACGCATATCATAATTTAGCTCTTTTAATATTTTAAAAGCTCAAAATAAATATAAACAGAATACTTATACACGTAGTGATCCTTAATTACTTCTGTTGACATACATCCTTGGAATCCCTGTTAAATATGAATAGATACATTTGGCGTCGTTAATTTATTTCTAAACTTGAAAAAAAGAAAAAAAAAACCTCATCGAAATCAGTCGAATTGATATTCAGGAAGGCGTGTTGAAAAAAAATCAAAATCAGACTGACTATTTGATGAGTTTTGGGGATGCTTCTATTAAACCTATGTTCATAAACTATATAAATAGGTTATATAAACCTATGCTCGTCACATAGATCATGCAAAGTATATATTATAAGGAAAAAGAGATAGATCAGTGTACTTCGTAGTACCTTCATAAATCATGAGATTAATGTTTATGAATAGTGTGTTTGTCTTGTTTAGGAATCTAGGGTTACCTATTATTCAGTTCCTCCGTCCATAAAAGAGGTTTTAACGCTTTCAGTCCCACCGTTTTCAGAAGTGATTCGGTAAAATTCGGTTTTTCTCCGGCTTAAATTTCTGACCCCTAATACACTTTTAGGGGTTGCAGCTAAATAATCAATCCGAGAATTTTTTTAATACTTTTTTGCTTCATTTCAAACCCAAAATTGATTTATTTTAAATGATTAATGTTTATGAAAAATGATATGCAAAGCCATGATAGCGGATTGCAAAGCCAGCATATGTTTTACTCATAGAGAAAATCAGCAGAAATTAAATCTATTTATATCTTTAGCAAGTTGTGTTACAATGCAAACATTTTCACCATGTTGCCATCCTAAGATATACTCTGCAGGAACTTATATAATTTTTTTTTTGATCTGGACAAATTCTTAGCATGACAGTTGCTAAAAAGATACTATGACTCTTTTAAAGAAAATATGGAACGATAAAACTGAGGGTGTTTGGGAAGTCCAATCAAAGAATATAGAAAGGAGAAGAAGTCAAGCTCTTAGAATACGTAACTAACGCGGGGAACTGCTTGGTTCGGTATACTATACTTGAAAAACAACTTACAAGGTGAGCAACATGCTCCGACTTTAAAGAGCATCATATGTACTAAGATCCAGAGCATGCGCACAAGAGGCAAAGTGATTGTCAGAAAGTATGTCTGCTTTAACCGGTTGCATAAACCGGTTGCTGTGTGGCTCTGAATGTAAGTTTGGGTACGCTGCCTGTCATCACTCTCCGTTTTATTCCTTCTTTCTATTCCTTTTTTCTATTTCTTCATACTGGTCTAGCAGATTTAATCAACATAAATGATATAAATGGTTTCTTAAAGAAATATCTTTATTAACAGTACATTACTGTTTATCAATAGTGTAAAAATGTAGAATAAGCCAATAATGAATAAAAAGGAGAAAACTTTTCTTCTTCCCAACCCCAGTTGTGGTTTGCTGGAGGTGAGGGTGGAAAGGAACCACACCAAACCTTGGAGGACTGGTTTACATTATTCACACGGAAGCTAGCCTTCTTCCCCTATGCATATTCTTGGGCCCATCAACCTCCCTGTCCTCACGTAAAAAAAATTCAAATTAGCAGAGAATGCGTACTTGCTAACCGATGCTTAGAAAAATGGTAAGAGATCCAAAAATTTAAGAATTTTCGAAAAATATTGCAACCGAAAATAAATCCAACTTATTAACTTTATTAACAATAAATTTTCTAACTTTATTAACGATAAGTTTTAAAAGAGCATTCTGAAGAACAAGAGCCAAAAGGCTTGTTGGAAATTAAAGTAAACCTAATAACGCGTATGCTAATGTTTAATGTGGTGGAGGAAAGAAAGGTTAAAAATAGATTTTAAAGTTTAGTTGTTATGGCATTGAATAATAATTAGTTATAAAAGTCATACACTTGCATTGAAATAAAAAGTTAGCCGTTGTGTTTGCTAGGAATATAAATATTTTCATTCGCTCTCTTTAAAATTGAATTAAAATTAATTAACTCCTAAGGATTAGGAACAATTAAATTTATAAAAAAACGGAAATTTAAAAGGTAGGAAGGATGCAACGCCAATAATGGTATCACAATATATTATCAGCTGTCATTATAGAACATCCTGTATTCATAGAGGTATTCAAAAGTAAACTTTAAGAAGTAAATCAGCTGTAGGAAGCTTTACTAAAGGATGACGGCTGAAACTTTTTGCAATGCTTCTCAATAAACTTCAGCATATACGCTTCTTTATTTCTTTTATCTCTTTATCTTTTTTGAAACACCTCTCTATTTCCCATTTTAAGAAGCACGAAGAAAAAAAAAATTCTCAGAACATAGTTAAAAAACACACCTTTAAATCGTGGCAACGACCTAAACTGCTTAAAAACAACAGGACACGCTAAAATTCATTTGAAATCAATAAATCATGGGGGTAGACGTACTGTAATAGATGAAAAGAAGAAGAAGAAGAAAATAGGCAAGAAAAAGATCAATAGGGTGGAAGGCTGTCATCTGAAGGGACGGCCAACTTGTCATCAGTGGCCGATGCAAAAACTGTCATTTTGTCACTGGGTGACGCAAACTCCCATCATCTCATATAGGGGTGGGGAAAAGCAAAAGTTTCAGAAACAACTTTTCTTTCGAATTTGCTTCTTTTCCTTCTTTTCCTTTTATTTCCATTCCTTTACCTTTCGGTCAGGATAAGAATTTGACGTGTTGTGACGGCTTACAATAAAGTACAGAAAATTTGAAAAAGGAATCGTAAAGAAATCGCGCCAAACCTAAAGTAGTATGATATTTGTTTGGAAATATGCGTTAGGCAAGGTTCCCCAACAAGAAGAACTCGGAGTTGAAGGTACAAAAGACAGTATTTGTAATCAATTCTTGTTGTAGGGGTGGAGAAAATGTCAGTACACAATTTTTCAGCATATTGAAATCTAAAGATAGATTTAGAATCTGCCTTCACTTGAAGTTTCATATTCCTTTTGAGTATTAAAGTACAACACTGTATTTATTCTTCTCGCCTTCTAAATGTAAACTCATTTCACAAAACCACAGCTCCAATTTTTTCTCAAAAATAAATAAATAAATAAAATAAATAATGAATAAATAAAAAATAAATAAATAAATTTGAATTCTTAGTGAGTTATTGAATATATTTCACATTTATGATTATTTGTATCGCCAAATTTTACTAAAAATCATTAAAATAGTTTTTTGTAAAATAATTACTATTGCTTTAAATTGCATTCTACCTGCATTTATTACGAAAATGAAATTCAAGGGGAAGAAATGTAATATGCTTTTCGCATGTTGTAGGGCAGATTGATACCCAAAAATGTAAAACTATTAAATTTGAATGTGTGTGTACATACTTTCTATTAATGAAGAAACTATTCATAGTACAAAAATTATTATTCCTTTTATTAATAATATTACATATAATAATCTTCTGCTTTAAATTTAAAAAAAAAGTAATAAATTAGTTTTATAATGCACATCGTTGTATAAATAAACTTTCCAACAATGATTTTCTTAACAGTTTAAATTTTTTAAATACAAATGTAATCGTATTTATATTTTTATAATATAGCAATGAGAGTTGATTAAATTATGCGCAATGATAATTATAAATGATAATAGATATTATATTAAGGCATTGTATCAGCTATATATTGTAAGTTCTCAAATACAGCCTTTTTTCATGAATTAATTTTTGTCAGTCAGTAAAGAAAGAGACAGAGGCTATTTCGCACAATTTATTTAATGAAATTGAGAAGTATTTAAAAAAAAAAAAATTAGGTATTTTGCCTATTTTCCCAACAATTGAAAAAAATCATTAGTTTTTATTTGGAACAGTTATATATATCCAACACCAATGTCCTACGCAGCGTTTGGAGCTCATCGCAGATGTAGAAGTCTTATGGGGATAGATCTGGACTATAGAGTGGTTATCTCAGAATTTCCGAAAAAGCTCCTTTATTATCTTGATTATTTGTGGCCCAAAGTTGCCGTGCAACAGGTTGAACCCACGACAAAGTTTACAAGGTAGTTTCAATTCGATTATCTTTCTGAGCTGTGCTACGTTTTGAATTACCACTGATCATTGACTCTAGCTTCAGGAAATCACATCATGTCTTTCAGAAACAAACCGGATAGCTGCTCAGTTATTATCATTCCTTACATGATAAGCACTGCCACCTGGCGAAAGAAAAGCACATGAATCTTTTTTACCACACTAGCAATTACATTTCATAACTATCTGCATTATTGTACTTAGCATAGTTTTGTTTAATGGCTTCCAACATTGTACCATTAAACAAGACTTTGAGTCTATTGACTCTACCTAATATGTAATGACTGTACCTATACGTAAAGAATGGAAAGTGAATTTCGCTCAGAGATTGAAGCTCATGGTAGGTTTCACCACAGTGTGACCTTATTTCCCCACTTACTCTATTATCATATAATTGTATTAAAAACTTCAGATTTGAAGAAAAATACATAATTCTTCATATAAATAGTAATTTATTTGCTTTTATTTCCACATTCTCTACTTCAAATACACATATTTCGTTCATAATAAATCTTGCCGTGAAACAATACATATTGTAATTTTGAAATATCCAATCCAATTGAAACTTGTTTAATTTTTATCAGAAAATGGTAGACAGTTATAGACCAAACAAATAAACAGAATCACAACCTCTTTGAACCCTATCACATATTCTAGAAAAATTCCTTTATCAAAATGTTATATACTTTTCTTACGCTTTTAATTAGTTTTTCAGCTTTACAATAACTATTTATAAAGAGGATTTTCATGAGTACTAGACTAAATTATGCCACACACACTCCTTAATGTATGTTCATTTCTTTTGCATGCTTCTTGATCATAAATTATCCTTATCTCCTGAGAGACAATCTCCACTTTTCAGATAGGTGGTTCACATGCGTAAAAAAATAACTGTTCAACTAAAAAATGACTTTGGATTAGTCATCCAGACATGGTTATTTTATTAAGTTGGAATGAAGAATTAGAAAACGATATTCAGAACAAGCCATTTACAGCATCGTTTTCACAAACATTTGGATTAAATTATCGATTGAAATATTTTAAAGTAAAATAAGATTTATCAAGATTTTTTTTCTCTATATTATTAAACAATGGTTTGTAATTTGCTCATTTTTAGGTAATTTTAGCGTATTTCTTTTATTAAACATACTAGGGCTCGGTTTGTATTAAAACATTCGGGGATCAACAAAGTCTTCGAGCCAAAATCAGTTTTTAGGCGCAAATATGTTATGGAATTGAAAGTAGCATAACTGCCTTATGCTTCTTTGAAATTATCTAAAGACCTTGATTATTTCCGATTTAATATTATATGAAATAATTTAAGTGCTCAAAAGTATGGTTTACTACTTCAATACACAGACTAGTTTAACTACTAGTTAAGCACACTATATTCTGCAAGAATAAAGCACACTATATATATTTGCATAACATTTTTAGTACTAACTGAAATTAAAGCTAACGTATCAAAAGAAAGACTGAACTTAAATGCAAGCGGTGAGATAATCTGACTTGAATTCCAAAAAGGCAGAATTTACGAAAGTTCCAGTCCTTATATTTGCATGCTTAGATAAACCCTTTGAATATTTTATGTTATACAGTAGGACCCACTTATAACGAACCCACATTTATCGAGATTTGGATTTAACGAGCGAAATGAATTGTTTTGTTTAGTACAATGTTATAAATGTATTAAAACGTAATTTTTTTTAGTAAGCATTCCCCCCCCCCGTTTTCTCGGATTTTACTACGTCAATAATTTTGGAAGCACGGAATAGTATCAGGAATGATGAAAAACTATTAAAAAAACGCGCATTTCACGATCAATTACTTAAAATTATTAAAAATGTTTTGGTATGTAATTATAGTGAAATATGTTTCGGTGTCATTTAAAAATAGTTGAATTATCTTTCAAAGTTATCGAAAACAGGTGAGCATTTCAGAGAAAGAGGGCATGTCTGCTAGAATGCACACAAAGTCAGTCTATTGTTTTGCTTCCAGAAAATGACGATGGAATATTGATTGGATTTGAATATCGCCAGAGTACCCGAGTGCCAGTGGAAAAATTTCCGGTTTTAGAGTAACATGTAAGAGAAGCCAATTCCTGGAGCTTATATTTTTTGATATGTAAGAAAAAATTAACTTTCTATTTCAACTCTGTCCATTCCTTGAAAAACAATAAGTCTCAAAAGAATCCCAAAAAAACTGACATATTCTAGTGCTGTGGCGTTTTTACCAAACTTCTCTTTTTATTTCCCGAGTCCCTTGTTACATAAGGGTCCAACTGTATTTAATAATTGTAGTAGCAGTACTTCATTTACGTTGCATTCGAACTGTACAATGGGCTATTGGTGAAGACTTGTGAACATTCACGAGGATGATCCGAAGACATACCATCACAACTTTGATCTTCTACGGAGGGGATGACTCCCACTCTTGGTAACTCGATGACTTTCGCGCGAAGTTGAGCAATTAGCAGTTAACGAGTAATTAACAAAACGAGTAATTTACAGTTGAACGAGTTAGTCCCTTTGCAAGCTTATCAAAGTGGTAACTCTGATAAGCTTTCTGACCTTGCTTGTAAACTTGCTGACCCGCTCACCGACCGTTGCCAGTCCTTGAATTTGGTGACCTTCTGTGTACCGTATCTCATGTCAATAGGGGAGCCTACTGTGTTTAGAAAAAGCCATTTTTATCCCAAAAAACATTCATCATTTTAAATAAACAAAACATAATTTATTAAACAACCGGAACTATTGGAGATTTTTGAAGCGTTATGGTGTTTGAACACCCATGAATGGCAAACCCTTACCAAGATTCATTAACATGGTATACTGATTTCTAATATGAAATGTATTCTTCTTATAAAATAATAAGAGACAACAAAAATATCCATCATTTTCAAACAACGTTTCTTTGTAAGAAGAAATCATTCAAAGAGACTTATCTCATCATTCATTCTTGTTCGAAATATTTAAATCTTTGGATACTTTGACATTCCCTATTTCTATGTATTTACAATTACTCTACGTTTCCTTATACATTTTTGCAGTTGAGAGCACCTTTTGAAGCTCTAAATTCTATTAAGGTTTCTTTATTGATCGTTGCTCATGGCGTGTTCGTCAAAGAGTTCAAAATGGCGAGATTGTCAGCATTACTGCAGTGCTTTCATGGTGAACTAGCTCGAAAGAGAGTTTATTTGCAAGACTTTGCATTGAAGTTTTAGATATTATATTTGAATTTACATGGTAATGGCTAATTTACATCGTTTATTTGATTTCTACACCATTTATAAGTAGATTATATATTCTATTTTAATTCTTATTTTAAGTAATGTATTAGAGTTGTGATAACCCGCTTTGAAATTTAACAGTTATCATTTTCGATTTACCGATTTTGATTTATAGTTATTACATTAATTATCATGTATAAGAATAAAAATTATTAAAGATTATTTTTCGCAGGAATAATTTTTCGACTGATTTTATTCTTGAAGATTATTTTTCGCATCTGCAAATAAAGGCATTTTATGTTAGTGTGGAAAAAAGAATTCTGATTCCCTTAAAACGTTTCAGAGAAATAGGGAAATACGAAAAAAGTGAAATTAACATTATAGGGCCAAAACTTTCGACTGGTCTCTTATCTAAACTATCCGAACCATATTTTTCTGATTTCCTGACCCATATTTTGACCCATACCATACCATATCTGTCAAAAACGATCGAAAAAAAAATATTTATTCAGAGAAAGTAATTTTCGTGTCTAACTCTGTAACTCAATGATGGTTAGCACACATAAATTAACATGTTTGAGGTCAACCGCTTGAACTATTGAAATTAACACATTGTATGTGAAAACCTGAATAAAAGTTATTCATGAGGATATCTTTTTTCTTTGCTCCCTGTTCATTAAGCAGTTTTTGAGGAAAGAGTATCGAATGGGTAAGAATTTGCAACAATACATTATTTGTATAAAATTTTTTTGTTTATTATATTTGTAAAATTGATTAGTTTGAAAAACTAACAACTATCTGAAACTCTATACAAAAAAATAATCTCGATGGTTTATCCTTAGTGCTGTTAACAAAACAAAAAGAAAAACATAAAATGAATTAATATTTTGATCTAATTACGTATCTATTTGAATTTATTATATGCTTTCCTACTTTTCCTCATTTATTTTATTCAACATGATGAGCTAAATTGTTAGGATTAAAGAAATTTTATCAGAAAAAACTATAATTATAATGTATTTTAAATTAGTTTAACTGGCTTAACTTAGATAATATTTAACCATAGTCCATAAACATTCAGATTATGTGACATAACTAAATATCATTTCCTATCGACGTATCATACTTCAACTAAATCAACTTCAAGACCGTAAACATAATCTAAAATGTGCATGATAGACAGATAGTAATTGATTTAACTACATTGAAAAGCACGTTTCTAAATAAATTAAACAAATATATAAATAATTATTTAATAATTAAGTGTTTAGGAAATAAAAAAAATCATTTATAAAAAGTACATGCAATAAACTGCAAAATAGTAATTAAAACTCATAAGCTTATTTCTTTTATAAAATTTAATCTGAAATTGAATATTTAGAGGTGAACTTATATATTTTAATGGTTTTGGGTTTAAAATATTTTTGTAAAATCATGTCAGAGAATAAAATAAAGTATACCTAATTAATAATATCTACAAATTATCAATTACTGTCAACAAAATTTCTTCATCAATGATATTCTCGATCAAGTAGGTTTTACGTTTTAAGTCAATTTGATTATTACATTATGTTAAATTAATAACAATAACAAATTTTGATTACTGTTAAGATAAAAAATAGTGTGCTCTTCGGCTGATATTTTTCATGTTCAAGCAACCAACTTTTGTCTTCAGAATAACTTAACTTGTGCTATCTATTCTTCAATTTGGAAAAAAAAAATAAGTCAATCTTTGCATTTCGAAGAAACCCACATATGTGTGTGTGAATAATTCCACTACTCAATAAAAGATACGTAAAACAGATATCTTGGCTTGATCTAGTCGAGTTTAGTATCCTTAAAACACTTGAAAGTATTAGTTAGGCCTATTTTTCTCTGTTACAATTGAGAAATATATCAGGAAAATAAATATAATTAACAGTCATCTAACTTCTATGAACCATTTAACTAAACCACCTATTTAAATAAGTATTAAAAATTCTACAACGTCAAATTTTAAATTCGCAATTAATTTTAGATAATATCTGCATTCATAATTAATTATCAAATTTCTACAAACCACATTATTACATTTAGGGTAATTTAATAAGAAAAATTTTAGACTTAATGTTTGTTAAAGTTTTTCAAAAAAAGAATGTTAGCATGTTAAGATTAAAACTCGAACTTGTTTTAAAAAGTTTTCATTTGAAACAGTTAACTTCGATGGAAAAGAAAAAAAAATTGGAATTAAACAAGAAAAATTATTTTTTTGACTATCAAGTTCAGTTTAAGACCAGAATGATAAGGAACTGGATATTTTCTAATATATTTTTAATAAGGAGAATAAATACTCAAACTCAATTTGCAAGCCTTTACTTTCAGTCAAAACGGTAGCAATTTGTTTTGGAAAAACATAACGACGATTTGGGTAAAAGTAAAACCCTATAAAAAAGAACATATTTTTTTTGTTCAAGAAAAATATATTGGTAGAGCTATTTTGTTGCTAAGAATGTTTTGTATTAATGTCAAAATTTTTTGAGACTTGCATTTTTCGAATTGTGATTGTTATGTAAGAAGGCAAGTGTTTTGGTGCATTTTCAAAATATCCAAAAGAAAAATATAAAATAATTAACTTTTAAACTTATCCTACAGCATTTTATTTACATTGCTTCTCGGGAGTGGATCATATTTCTATTCTAGCACAGCATATTCTATCTTTTCAAATGCATGCTTCGTTACTACTGCAATAAACCTAATGATTTTTTTTTGTTGCAGCTTGAAATTTATCATAGATCTGGAAATATGGTTGGTAAATGTAATTGTATGTAAAATAATTGACGTTATGTAATATGTATGTACGTATTATCACCTCACGTAAACTTTATTTCTACGTATTTTGAAAATTAATTTAATTTATTTTATGTTTCTTGAGAATTGAAGAAACATGTTCATCCCTAAAATATCAGGGGTCCTTATTACGAAACAGTCAGCTGTTTGAACGAAAATGCACTCTCATAAATAAAACTCTCACCTTTGATGATTTTGCAATCGTTGTTTTTCGTTAATTTTGAGTATCATTTCGTCATGAAATCACGGGATTTTTGAGGAAACGCGAACTCTCAAATATGTGACGAAAATGTTTCCCTAACTCGAAGCTTCATCGCAGTGCATTGTGGGAGATTGTCAACTACAATGACAAAACTGGAATGAAGACTTTACGATTGAAACTCAACTATAAAACTAGAATAATGGTATAGGCAGATAGTCTGCCTGATGGTCGAGGAATTAGCTAGAAGATATAGGGTTCAAGTCAAGCTTCGGATATGGATCTATCTATCTGTCCTTTTTGTGTTATTGGGGTGACATTGATCCACTTATTTGGTGGCCACAATAAGGTGATCAATAATATAACGTATTTACATGTTTTTTTTATTATATATTTTTTTAAAGAATGGAATGATGATAGATTTCTTTATTTTTGACGAAATCCATTTCCTTGAAGATGTGACGATAGTTATTTCCTCACTTTGACAAAATGTTTAATGGAAACATATACCAGGAAATGATTTCGTCAAAAAACAAAGAAAGTTTCGTGTGATTCGAGTATCCATTTTTTATAGTGTGCTCAAACTAGCTTATAAAAAATAAGCTAATTACAACCCTCAGTATATTTCCGTTTCTCCGTTATGTAATGTGTTTGATGCTCTCCCTTAAAGTGTTGTGATCTGTCTTGTCTGTTATGATTATATTTGTAATTAAATTTTTAACAATTTAATTAATTTTATTCATATATTATAAGTGATTTAATTTTCCCGTAAAGGTCACTACTAAAGAAATAAGTACTTATTTTGTCGCGGAGAAAAAAACAATGGTAACATGACAGTACTCTATGGTAGTGATACCTTAGGTACAAAAAAGAAATCTGTTAATAAAAACCAAAATATTTAAATAATTGGTAATTTTTATCAAAAATTTTGGTAATGTTGGTAAAATTGGTAATGGTTTATCAAAAATTTTGAATTTCCAAAAATATAGTTCTTATTAAAATTAGTTCTTATTACTTAATTTGTTCAATAAAAAATACAAGACTCAGAAGTAAATTTAACCGAATAATTATTTTTTTGACTTACTCTAAGATATCAGATAAAACTATCAAATTTTACCACATTTATCACATATTATAAAACTATATAATATTGTTAGTTTATCAAAATCATTATTTACCAAAGTGCTTCAGTAAAAATTACTGAGCGTTTTGGTGTTCCCATAGACCAAAGAGATGGAAAACTTTACCATATTCTTGTAGTTTTGACCATACCTTTTTTCTCAGTGTGACAAAGTTTTCATATAAACATGATAGTTTTCTTAGCATGTTTTTGCCAGAAGTATCAAAATTATTTTCGAAATTTTTCTTCTTCCTTTTAAATTTTACCAAATATTATCACATATTATAAAATCATATTCTATTGTTCATTTTACCAAAATCAGTACCAATGCGCTTTGTTAAAACTTATCGAGTTTTTGGTGTTACCATAAAGCCAGAAACACTATAAATTTTACCATGTTCTGATAGTTTTGACCATACTTTTTTTGTCTTAATATTGAGATGTAAAAACTTTTTTAAGTTCAATTACATCAGGAGTATTTCCTTATACAGATTTTATGGTTTTCTTTTTGTTTTTTCTGATATTCTTAATATTTTTAATAAACTTTTCGTGAAGAAATGCCCTTATATTGAATTAAATTAGTATTTTTTATTATTGTAATTTTTTTTGTTTCTTCCGCTGTAGTGAGTGTAATTTTTAAATAAATAAGTAGGGAAATAAATAAATAATTTCACTACATTAAGTAGTTTGATCCAAAAATAAATAAAACAAAGATTCTTTTCAGTGACTTTAATTTGTCAGTTTAATTGAATTTGCTTAATTATACACTGTATCTCAAACTATAGCGACGCATTTTGGTGCCAGCGAATTGAAATACTTCTAAGAACACTTGAAATGCTTGCAAAATTAAGATAGAAGGGCGTATCAAAGAATATAGGGAGGAGTTCTATATAGGGGAGTTTTGAAGGGGATTTTTCTCCATTCTATAAACTTCGGACGCATTTCTCCTCGTACGAAGTGATAAAGCTGAGAAACAACGCACCAAGCACATATTGAAAATCAGAAGTGTAATTAGACACATTCCCAGCTTTTGTGATTTTGCATCTTGCATTCCTTCTTGAGTTTATAATCTATGAAATCGAAGATCAATTAAAGCTTATATAATTACTTGAATACTTTATTTTCAAGATTCAACGGTTCTTAGTCGCATTTAGCAAGCAACGAAACTCGAATTGATAACTTTAAATGAATTTTTTTATTACCTAAGCCTAATTCTTATTTTCGTTTATTTTAATAAATTTTAACGAAGCTAATTTTCTGTATTCTAATTGATTTGAAAGCCAAGTAATAGCTGTCTTTGAATCAGAATACTTTTGGTTTCTCCGGTCGAGCGACATATAATAGCTCTCTAGCTAATTAGTGAATTTCTGTCTCTTTCCCGTAAATCGATTTAGGACGCTGCTTCCAAGAGCTGTTACAATTCTGCGGTTTTAATAAGCAAGGCTGTAGCGGGAAGAATTTTTCCTATAGAAATGAACTAAATTTTGAGAGCGCGAGGCTAACACATTCCGTCAATTTTAATCCACCCAAAGAATTTGAAACTACAGTGTATTTGTGAACTATTATTATTAAAAGAATTTGCTTTCGTGTTTGTCTTATTTAAAATGAAGGGAATATTATTTTGGTTCAAGAGTACCTTGAAGTTTTATGTTACTTTAAGTTTCAGTTTTCGAAATTGCTAAGTGAAAGAATGTCTGTTCAGTTTGTTTTGTGTAGCATTTAATCTTTCATAGGAGTTGAAGTTTCAAAAGGGATTTAGTTAATAACTTTAATATAGCTGCATGGTTCAGTGTTTCATATTTTATTACTGTATTGGGGAGTTTATAAAATTAGGAATTTTATTAGAGCTGTATTGGTTTTAATAGTTGAATTACATTAAAAAAAATATTGTGGCATAAATTTTTTTTATTTTCTTAAGTCAAAACTTTTTAAATAAATGAATTAAAATTTCGTCATTTAAAAGTACATATTAGTAAGAAACTCATATTTCTTGAATGCGTTTAAACTGATTTCTGGCAAAAATTTTTTTTAGTCGAAATTAAAAATGAGAAAATTCATAAACTATATGGATACTTTTACAAGAGGCATATAAATAAATAAAGCATAATGCTTAAAAATCGTAATGTTCAAAGATGCATCCCTTAATCTCTAATTTAGGCATCTGATCTTCATTGGTTCTTCTTTTAATTTTATAATGACCATTGTTACTTAAATAAAGAGTTCGATATATTGTTTCGATATATTGGTGAACTTCATCAGTGAACATTATGTATATTATGAATATACTATGAACTTCATCATAAAATAGAATTACTCCATTATATAAACTTATATCACGCAAATTGAAATAAAAAATTAGTTCTGATAATCATGAATATCAATTAAATTTCATAAACTTTATCAATAATTATTGATTAAAATCCTTTCTTACGAATGAAGAATATATTTTCTTTTCTTTGTTTCTGACATTCTGCTTCTTATTAGGTCGTTTTATTTCTTAAGACTTTTTTTATGCAACTCAAATTATTATTTTTAGTTTTACACAACCCTATTAGAATTTTACACAACCCTATTATTGTTGAATATTGTTAAAAAATTAATTCTGATAATCATGAATATCAATTAAATTTCATAAACTTTATCAATAATTATTGATTAAAATCCTTTCTTACGAATGAAGAATATATTTTATTTTATTATTATTATATTTGTTTCTGACATTCTGTTTCTTATTAGGTCGTTTTATTTCTTAAGATTTTTTTAATGTAACTCAAAATATTATTTTTAGTTTTACGCAACCCTATTAGAATAATATATTGTTGAAAAAATTAATTATGATAATCATAAATATCAATTAAATTTCATAAACTTTATCAATAATTATTGATTAAAATCCTTTCTTACGAATGAAGAAGTTATTTTCTTTTCTTTGTGTCTGACATTCTGTTTCTTATTAGGTCGTTTTATTCAGAATTCCACCTTCGAAATCTTTATTCAAACTTTAAACAATCATAAAAAATGAAGAAAAAATACGATTTCGAAATATTTTCTCCGAAGAAAAGTTACGTTAAGAGACAGAAGCATTCACTATTTTCAGAAAATGAAATTTATTTCTACATTAAATAAAAGAAATCTATTTCGCAACTTTGATTTTAATACGGGGACGTGCACTCAAAGAAAAATTTAAGTTAATGCATGCAATGTTAGAAGAATTTCTTGTAGAATTTAAATAAGTTTCATGACTCATATGAAACATTATAACATTTTGCAATTCAAATATTTTAACTTATATAGTTACGGTTTTCTGGTAAGAATTTAAAAAGTTATATATTTCAAAATATCAAAAATAAAATATTTCCAATTTCATATCAAGTTTTTATTTTATTTGTCTTTTGAAAAGCTTTTTGGAGTTCTAGAGTATGAACTCCCAGCTGTTTAGAAAGTTTTTTAATATCATTTTAATAGATTGATGCTACCGTATTGAAATTACTTATTAAGAGAACAAACATGCTAAAAGCGTTTTCTAAGTATGTTTGAGTTTTGCGAAATAAAGAATCAATTAGCTTTTTTAAAATAATTTTTCTTTTAAATGCGGTAGAGTTTCATAAATAATAAAATCATTTAAAACAAAAACACGTTTAAGTAAAATCTATATAAATAACCGGACTTTGGTTTTAAAATTGTGTAAAAAACAAATATTGCATTTAAAATACTGCATTGAAAATGATATTCCGACTTACGTAACATAAAGTTAAAACCTTAAGACTTTTCTTCTTCTTCTTTGATTATAAATATATTTAAAATTTATAATATTTATAAAATAAATGTATTTAAAATTTATGTTCAGTATATATTCATTATATTTTATGCTTTTTTCTAAACAAAGTTTAGTTTTTCTGTGAATTGTGTTATTAATAACGGGGAATGTTTATATATTAATTTTCACTTAGGAGTTTAACTAAGTATTAAGTTTAATACAAACATTGCTAAAAATGTTTTTCTTTTCGAAATATAGTAGAAATTGTTTTTCCTTTATCTGGAAATAAATGTCAAATGCTTAAGTCATAAATGAATGCATTTTAGTGTAAATTATTTGCAGAAAAAATATTTTTATTATGGCTTTTCAGTTATGGGTGCTCATTAACATCAAGCATGTACCAGAAATTCTCTACTTAAACCTTTTGTAAATTAATGTTTTATAAACTATGTCTATATTTTCTTAAAATCCCGCATGTTTGCAGAAACGAAGAAAAGAAAACGGGACTCGCTTAAGAAGACCCAACAAAATTTGTATTATACCTGTTCCTAATAACAATATGTTTTGTGAAAGGTTTCTATATTTTATCTACTAAATGCCTAATTTACCTTTTCTCTATGGCATATTTTCTATAGTTATTTACACACAGACTGATTTTATTCTTTATATGGATTTTTGCAATTATTGCCCTGAACCTAACACTTTTGATTGCTATCTATGAGCTTTAAATTGCTTACTTGTTTATTATTGATTTCTCTCCTCTTTTCTGTGGACATTTGTTTCATTACTAATTTTTTTTCGTAATATGTATTCAAGAGATGCTCATTTACATTATATCTACCATAAACTCATTATAAATTGAACTCTGCTTTTTTGGCTCTATTGTAAAAGCATTTTAAATAAAAAATGATTTTTTAAATTATATTTAATCTATGTAATTCATTTACTGAATTTTATAAAAATGTAACAAATTGTTTTAATTTTAATAGATATAAGAAGCGTTAAATTTGAATATGTTATATTAACATTAAAAAGATTTTGTTAATGTTAATGTGTTTCCTAGAAAGCAATCTGTGATAAACAGTGCCCTAATTATATTCATTAGTACGTTACATTAGTACGTAATATTAATGAACTTACATAACTAAACAAATATTCTGATATTAAGAATGATTTTGATTTAAATCATTAATCATTCTAAACAAATACATGAATTTCATGCATATATAGTTAGGTGTAAGCAAGTACTAAATATTTAAACTGTTTATTGAATCAAATATAATAAACAAAATTTGTTAATATTAAGAATGCTTTTGGTTTATATCTTTCCACTGAGAAAAAATTGATGGTCAAAACAACCAGAATATAGTAAAAATTACCTGGTTTCTGGCTCTAAGGGAACACCAAAAAAACGGTAATTTTTACCGAAGAAATTCGGTAATGATTTTGGTAAATTTAACAATAAAATATGGTTATAAACCGTGATAAAATTTAGTAATTTTATTATGATAGCTTAGAGAATCACATTAAAACATTTATTCGGTTAAGTTTACTTTTCAGTTTTGTATTTATTGCTAAATATTTGGTAATAATAACTATAATTTTGGAAGTTAGAATTTCCGGTAAACCGTTATTTACCAATGGAAAATTTCCAAAACGATGGTTTCCATACCGTATATTTTGGTTAACCGGTATTATTTTTTCTAGCAAGAAATGTTATTATCATACAGTACGGTAATTTTAAGAGAATTTTTTCTCCGTCCAGTTTTCCTGAAAAGGTAAAGGACATTTCTTTTCAATGTAGATGTGTATATACTGTAACATAAAGTTTCTCGTTCCTCCATACTAGCAGTTTGGATTAACTGTTTACTTTTGATTACTATTATAGCTTATATTAAGAATGTTTTGGTTTCTAAAGAGATAAATGAGCTTTCAAGTACATTTAGGATTGCATATAAGCCTGTCAAATATATAAACTACGCTGTAAGAATTTCCGGATCAGATTACTGTAAAAAATACCGGAACTCAAGGTACCTGTGTTTCTTGCAGTAAAATTCAGTTTTACTGGAATATGTTACGCAACAAAAAATCTGTTATATCGTAATTTTGATAGTAATAATTACTGTAAAATCTTCGAATCATTCTAATTAAATAAATACTAATGTAAAAATTACGATGTAATATTTCATGGTAAAAATGGACCTTACGGATAGTGCACCCAAAGTGCCGGTACTTTATACCGTAATTTAATACGGAATTTCTTACAGTTACGAAACAAAACAAAAAAATTGAAACGAATACTCTATTATTAAGCTTGCTTCTGACTTCAAACTTTAATTTCTCTAAGGAAATTAAGGGGTATTAAGTTACATGTAAGCAGGAACTAAATAATTCAACTTTTTATAATTAAACAAAATTTGCAATTATTAAAAATACTTTAGACTTAAATCTTCAGTTTTTCTGAAGAAGAGACTTTTCCATATAAAATTATACGACGATAGTATAAGTTTTTACCCCGTATTAATTGTTTACAGTTATTAATATATTATAGCTCATACAAAAGCATTGGAATGCAAAAACAGTGAAAATTGAGTAACTGAAAACAGTGTAGCGTTTCTTGATTTCCAACCAACATCTCATTGTTTGTTTTGTTTTAACAAATCCACCATCGTCATGCTTTGTATTTTTTGGAAAGTCGGAAACGCGCGAGCAGCATAATATGTGCAAACAATTACTAAAAATATTAAATTTTAATAAATAAACAAAATTTGCAATTATTAGGAATACTTTAAATCACCAGATTTTCTAAAGAGAGACTTTTGTCTATTTAAAATTATACAATGATTTCCTTATAAAATTATTCAATGATTCATTATAAAATTATACAATGGTACATTTTAAAATCTTACAATGATTTCAATATAAGTTTCATTCCCCGTATTAGTTGTTTGGATTAACTATTTACTGTTGCTAATATGTTATAGGTCATATAAAAGCATTGGAATGTGAAAACAGTGAAAATTGAATGACTGAAAGCAGTGGAGCGCTTCCTGATGTCCAACGTTAAATCTCACTGTTTGCTTTGTTTTAACAAATCCTTCGTCGTTATCCTTTGTATTCTTCAAAGGAAAGTCGGAAACGAGCATCATAGTTGGAAGATTAGAAACCAAGAAAAAAATGTCTTCTGGAAATTGAATTCACACTGCAGGGATTTGAGAGTTCCATTAATGGATTTTCATGAATTTTCTAAACTTTGTGTTATGCTAAAGCTTAGAAAACGTGCTCCTTTCTACGTTTCAGGGCTAAATCTTAATAAAAGGAATTCAAAAAGATATTGAGATATTTTAAATGTGATAGAAATATGTTTTGAACTTTATGACTTGAAATATTATTTACTAAATATCAATGAATTGTGCGTCAGTGCTTGATAAAACTATTATTGAGTACACTGAAATTCTTAATGTATATTTATGTCAGACACATAAAAGAAAATGTCAATTTTTATACAATATTTGCTTTGAATAAAATTAATAGGTTTGTATTTGAAAAGCTTTTTTTATTTACTGAAATATTTTATTTGAAATATTTTCTTAATTATTAAAATATTTTCTTTGGAATATTTTCTTAATTATTAAAATATTTTCTTTGGAATATTTTCTTATTTATTAAAATATTTTATTTGGAATATGTTCTTATTTATTAAAATATCTTATTTGGAATGTTTTCCTATTTATTGAAATAATATAAATAATATGAAAATAATTTTCATAAAATTCACATTGCAGGGGTTTGAGAGTTCCATTAATGGGTTTTTATGAAGTTTCTAAACTTTGTGTTACGCTAAGGCTTATAAAACGTGCTCCTTTCTGCGCTTTAGAACTAAATCTTAATAAAATAAATTTAAAAAGAAATTGAGATATTTTAAATGCGATAGAAATGTGTTTTAACCTTTATAACTTGAAATATGATTTACTAAATATCAATGAATCGGGCTTTAGAGATTGAGAAAATTACTGAATTATATTGAATTATTGAATAAACATTATTGAAAAAACATCGAATGATATCATTGAGTAATTATTGAGTAAACAATGAATAAACATTGAATGACAATTTTTACTCATTCCTTTAAAATCTCCTAGTTTGCATATTAAATACTTTTCTTATTTATTGAAATATTTTATTCGGAAAATTTTCTCATTTTTTTTTCAAATAGTATAAATAAAATATAACACTTTTCATAAAAAAACAACCATTTTTAATATGGGCTTTTATTAAGGTATTAAAATATTAGCTCAAAGAGGTTTTTTATATCATAAAATTAGATTTGCAAAATTAAAGTAAAATAGACTTTCATGTTAAGAAATAGAAAAAAAAAAATCATTTAATTAAAAATGATATATAAGACAAATTAAGCGAATAATTTTCACCTTCATTGTTATACATTAAATAAGTTATATCATATGTTTCGGAAAAAAACTTTTTCTCAAGAAAACATTCAACAAGAACAACTTTATAAAAAAACGTAAGTGCCTGGATTGGCAAAAGAGTTTTTGTCTGATAAAAGTTTGTAAGTAAAGCTTTCTATTTCAATAATCCATTTGAAAATATCTTTTTTTCTGTTGTCAGCAAATATTTTATTTCTATCTTCATATATAATAAATCAGTCGTAAGACAAAATGCAAATTTTTTTGAAAAATATATAAATAAAAGTTTAAAGCTATTTTAATTAGATTGCTGAAAATAATTATTTAAAATATTTATGTTGAAAAAAAAATATAATGAATATACTAATCTTGTTCCTTCATACTGCTCTTTCATTTTTTAGTAGATGAATTTAGCAAGTAGTGCTTTTATAAACGTTAAAAACTCTTTTGAGCTATTACATGGCAGTGTTATAATTTTTTTGTATTTTAATCATAATAAAATTATCTATTGTTGGTTGGGGATCAGAGCTTGATGGGAAAATTCCTTTTAAATTACAGTTTTTATTTGTTAGTTAACAACTATAATAAATTACACTACTTCATTTGTAATATTTACTGTATTTTTTCACAAAATTTGCTTTTTTGGATGTTTTTTTTTCTTTCAGGTAACCATTATCATTTCTTTTGCTTAAATTGTTCCAGCAGCTACATTTCACAAAAGTAGTATTTCTTACATCACTTGAAATAAAATTGCAATATTTTTATAAAAAAAGTATACATAATTTTAAACTTAACATGTTTATATATAAAGAAATCTAAAAACAAGATATAAGGTTACATGCTAAATGTATCCCGGCTTGTATTTTTTTAGGCAATTTCAACACAGTAATCACCTACTTTGAACCTAAAATGCCATTTTAGTTTAAAAAATAATATTACTTACTATTAATTAAAATTTCATTACATTAAAAAAGCAGCAAATGGAAGCAATTTGTATGAATTTTCATAAAAACATCAAAAATCAGGGTTTTTTCACATTAATAGTATGCTTTACACCAATAAGAGTAGTAAAAATGTAAACACATCTTACAGATTTCAGCTTATTATTAGATTTCAGATTCATTCTTATGATTATAATCAATTTAAACTAAAGCCTTTAGAAATGATTATCTAGTTGCAATATTATTCCACTTCACCCAATTTGCTAATTAAATTCCTATTTCTTGAAATCCATCATGACGAAAATTGATTTCATCCTGATTAAAATTGAATTTATGATTGATAATAAAAAAATTACTTTACTGATGTATTACTTAAATGCTGAGGTAATTTTTGATAAGATTTTCATGCTCATGATTCAAGAGTCTTTTATTTTTTGGGCTAATTAATAAAGAGTAAGATTTTAGTAAAATTTCTAATATATAAAATAGATTTCTTTAGGAGGTTATGGATTTAAATCTGGCATCAGAATTATTTTTAGTTTTCCGTAGAAAGTTTAAACTCCTTTAAAAAAACTTTTTCAGTGAATTTTTAGTGAATAAGAATCAGAGAATTTGAATTTGAATTTTCAGTTTTGCAAATATTATGAAAATATTGTACTTATTTCAAAATTAATAAAAAAATTAGTTATCTATTTGTCACTCAAAACAGTTCTGCTCAGCTCCCTTGTTAGAGGATTAAAAGTGTCCAACAAGAGGAGAAATTCTACTTATAACTTCTACCATTTGCCATCATTAATAAACCATTACCCAGTTGCAACATTATTTCACTTCTTCATCTGATAAAAATAGAATTTATAATTGATAATATAACAAATTGTTTACAAAGGTATTATTTAAATATTGAGACAGTTTCAGATAAGATTGTTATGTCCGTGATTTTAACTCCCAAATAGTCTTTTATTTTTTGGGCTAATTAAAGTTTAATGCGATTTTAGTAAAATTTCTACAATATAAAATAGATTTCTTTAGAAAGTTACTGATTGAATTCTGGGATCAGAATTATTTTTAGTTTCCCGTAGAAGGCTTAACACCTTTAAAATGTCGTTAGTTTTAATGAATAAGATTCGATGTATTCAAATTTTAGTTTTACAAATAATTATGAGAATAATAGACTCATTTCAAAATTAATAAAAAAGTAGTTTTTATGTGTCACTCAAAACAATTCTGTTTAGCTCTCTTGGTAGATGATTAAACGTGTTCAACAAGAGGAGAAATTCTACTTCTAAGAGCTGATTTGATTTTCTCCCTCTCTTTTCTCCCCCTCTTTTCTCCCTCTCGTTTCTCCCGTGCAGATATTTTCTCTTTTATTCTGTCGTTCTTAGCGTTTGACTCGTCGTTAGAGACAGTAGCCACTGTAGAAAGACAGATAGGAAGAAAAGGAAACGGCCATTCTTTTTATTTCTTTATTTTTGCTGTGCCCGCTCTTTCTCTTCTTTCTCTTTCTGTTTCTTGTCTCTCGCTGCCTTGATTGAACCTTTGAACGGGTCTCTGGAAGTTGTTCCATTTTTGTTTTGTACGCTATAACGGGGGGAAACGCCACGCTAAACTTGCGTTATTTGGCGTCCTTTATCCAACCTCGTTCTTAAGTTCAATTCTGCCGTTGCAAACTGGAGAGGACAATAACAGAAGAAATATTAGAAACGATAGGGAGAAGTTTTAGAAAAAGGTTTAAAAAGAAAATGTTTTTCTTTTGGTTTTACTTTTCTTTTAAAGTTGGATGTTTGGGCTAGAATTGTATTCAGTGTTTTAGTGATAAAAGAAAAAAAAGAGAAGTAAAAACAGACGCATATATTTATATGAAGAAGAAGAGAAAAAAAGAAAATGACAAAAAAAGCATCCAATAGAAATTTTTTAATTAAATTTTTGCTAAAACATTAAGAAAAGAATTTTCATTTTAATCCTCGTTGACATATAGTTTATAGGTAATTAATGCTTATATTTGTGTTCTTATAATTTTAAACTTATTTCAAAAGAAATCTTATAATCTACTTCCAATATAAAGACAAACTCATTTTTAATGGTTAAAAAAAACTATACAGTATAGCTTCCATCAAAAAAGTACTAAATTTTTTTTTTGTATTTCTTCAATTTGTATTTTGGTAATTTGTATTTTATATTATTAGGGGAGGGGACCTAAAGCGGGTAAGTTAACAATAAATTCTCAAAAGTTGTAGTTTTTGGGGTTTCATGGCAGCATTTTTGATTTTATTTCTTAAGAGAGATCTTGAACTTTAAAATAAAAACTGATTATTGCGTTATTTTAAATTTTATGATTATTTATTATCAAAAATGAAAGACACTGAACAAACTAGCTTTGCCCTACAAGATTAATTAAGATTTGTTATTCTTGACATAGTTCGCAAAAATAACATCCTCTTCCTGAATAAGTTGGGCAAGCTTCATGAGCCCAGTCTTTACAATCTCCACATTCAATCTAATCTTCTAGCGGTGAGTCCTCATAAGGCCCCCCACAAACAAGATAAAAGTACTCTTTTGCAATTTTTTTCTATGAAGCTCTTTGTTTTTAAGTTTTACCCGGCTTACTTTTAGTCGAAGGAAGATTTTTTAAATTTTTTTTGAACAGCAGCATTGTTACTAAGACGTTTCTTCCTTTCTTCCTCTTCTATTTGCATATTTCTAAATGGTGAACTTGTTAAAACTTCAGCTCTTTGAGTTTTACGTTTACGACCAGTTTTGCTCGGAGTAGGTTTCGGTAGCGGTCTAATATCCAAAGGCTTCACATGAGGTGTCAATGGCTCTTCTACTCGTTGAAATGAATTGTCATTAGTTGTCGTAGATAGTGAAGGATCATCTTCAACAGATGGATCATAAGAAGTTTCTCCGTTTGTGCGTCGTAGCGAAATCCTTGAAGCTTGAGAGTAATTGTGATCCACGTTTTCAAATACAGATGTAGAAGTAGAGCAATCAGAATTATTAGAAAGACGACCAACATCAGTAGATTGGATCTGCGATGGACTATCGTTGGTGTTTTCAATAACTTCAGCCATGTCTGTCAGACTAGCTGGCAAAAAGTCAGCATCACTAAATAGGTGTCGGTTCGTGGGCCATATTCCTGAGGATTTAAATCCTTGAACAGCATTTTGTGCACTAGCTGCTTTTGAATATGCTTTTCCAACAAGTGAAGCTACGTCGTACTGAGTAATTATTCTACCTACATGGCTTCGTTGAAAAGTAGAAACTTCTTGTTCAAAGTAAGTTTTGAACGGTCCATAAACGCAACGGTCCAGAGGTTGCATGCGATGAGTTGTATGAGGAGGCAGCGATACAAAAATTGCATTATTTTTTCCAGCATATTCAAGGGCCTCAATATATTTGTGAGATTCATATATATTTGTGAGATTCAATATATTTGTGGGATTCATATACCCGCTTTGTGGGTAGGGCAAAGCAGGTATCTACCCGTTTTGCCCTACCCGCTTTGCCCAAAAGCATATTTTTTACTAAAAAAATTATAACCTTAAATAAAAAAAAATTAAAAAATTGAACATCGTAGTTTATAGGGGAATAGTGTTCGAATAATATAATAATATTGACAATAAAAAAATAAGCCGACTTTCGACTAGCCACAAGTTATATACCTTGAGTTTTTTTAATAAACTTATTAATTTTTTTATTTTGTGCTTGGTTACGCCATGTCGCTTTACTTTTGCTCCGCTGGGACTGATTGAAACTCGGGAGTATTCGGGTAATCACGGCATTCTTAGATATCGGCGCTTGCACCGATATCTAGGAATATTGTTTACTATCTATTTAAGAATTTTATCTAAGAATTCGATATCCAAGAATTTTGTTTACTGTGCTTAGTCAACTTTATTGAAAATATCTAGAGAAGATTTGTTTAAAATGTATGCTAAATACATTAAATATATGGTAAATACAATAATCTCCGCAATTAGCAACCCAACCTTCAAAACCCAATAGTTTGTTAAGGGAACAAGATTTAATGAAGCCGAAGTCATGGATAAAAACTAGAGGTCAGAATTGAAAGGCTTTCCAAACGAGGATTTAACAGTGATTTTCAAAGCTCTTTCACCAAGGAAAATAACACTCGATCCAACTTCACACTTGTAAAAAAGCCATATTTTTAGACTAATATAAACCATCTCAAGGTAAGGAATTATCTAGGCTTTTAAACGGGCAAATAACTTGAAAAGTCAATTTATTTAAAAAAAAGAAATCGCCATTTCGCGATATTTTAGATTTGAATGAAAATTATCAAAATCAATGAAACATTTTCAAGTTTTGCAAATTTTTAGATAATACAGCATTGGAGTAACTCTTCAAATATTAAAGAATTAGATGTTACACGCTTTTCAATTTCACAAACCCATGACTTCTATCATATTGACCCTTCATATTGACCTCTCCATGAAGATCATAAAAGACTCTGGCTAAAGAAAGATTAAACTTGATCTAACAGTCCCGAATCTAACAGCTGTTGCGAACTCACAGCAGTTATGAAAATAGCATAATGTTCTCAAAAAGTATCTTTCCACTCGACCACAGAGCTTTAGAAAAACAACCTTAAAAGTTATATGTAATTCGCAAAATATTTTTATGGGTTATAAGTGCTGGAAAATAATACTCTCACTTTGTATAAATAATTAATAAATATAGATTTTAAAATTATCTGTACATTTTAATAGTGTTTGATAAGAAAAAGCAAAAGAATTTCACTTTATAACACTTTGCAAAAGTAGAAAAAGGACGCAAGTGCATTGTATGCTTTGGGAGCATTCCGTTGAAATTTCATTATTTGTTTTTCAATCAGCTGTTCTTATGTTACAGGGTTTTAATTTTACAACTCTGAAAAAAACACCCCATGAAAATTGAGGGATTAAATCGTCCTCATACCAAGTATACATTTTAGTGGTATGTAAAGGTCTTTGTCCAGTATGAATTGTGATTTCAATTTAATTACAAAAAAAAATGATAATTATATGTTTTTCAAAGCAGCCATATGTTTTCAAGCAGTCCAGGCCATACACGCATCTCTTAAAAAGATTTATGTATCTTTTAAAATCTAAATGTGCAAACAACTAAAAGCTGAAAAACTATATACAAAAATATACTGGACGTAGACTTTTACTAGCCGTTGTTACTGTTCAAGAATCCAAAGAACGAT
Organism: Parasteatoda tepidariorum; assembly: GCF_043381705.1. Lineage (NCBI taxonomy): Eukaryota > Metazoa > Arthropoda > Arachnida > Araneae > Theridiidae > Parasteatoda > Parasteatoda tepidariorum. The sequence continues at coordinate 35,086,508 of NC_092214.1, read as the reverse complement.
CCACTTTATCCTCTCCGAAGGTTGAACTTTTAAAGCCGTTATAAGGAAAATAGTAGTAAAGCTATTATAAGGAAAATAGTAGTAAAGCTATTATAAGGAAAATGGTGTTAAAGCTGTTATAGGGAAAATAATAAAGCTGTTATAGGGAAAATGATAAAGCTGTAATAGGGAAAATGGTATTAGATAAAAAGTTATATAGTATATAAAAAACATTTCTCTTTTGTTTATCACATTTCATGTAAAGAATTCCTAACTCCCTTTTCTTTGAATATTTGATTTCACGTAATGTTAATTTGTTGCTTTAACATTTCACAAAATTTTTGCAAGAAATATTTAAAAAATATATATTATTCTAAATTTTATAGATTTAGAAGAAATAAACAAAACTAATTCGGTAATTGGTTTTTTAAACCTTTCAGTTTATTTATTATAATTTATATTAACGGATCGAAAATTTAGGGAAAAAATTGTAAGTTGAATATTTGCTTCATTATCAAATTTCTATTCTTATTAAAGTTTTTTGTTGAAGAAATTGATGAAATATGTATCCAATCTTTTTTCATAAAGACAAGCTTTTCTATTATGTATTCAGTAGATTCTTTAATATTTTTAATCCACGTGGTTTCAAATTATTATGTTCATTTTTAATTAAAACGTTTTCTTTTAAAACGTTAGCAAAAATATTTTAGTCAGATTTTTTTTAATTAATAGATTAAAATCAGTTTTGTTCAATAATTTTTAATCTAAACTTTATAAAAAAGGACATTTTATTGTAGTTAAATAACTAAATGGAAGAAAAAATTTATTAAGACCTTTTAATGTCGGTGAGACTAAAGAGTCATTCAGTCAAGAGAGAAAGTCGGTATTTTCGAGAGAGAATTAATTTATAGTTACATTAATCTAGATTAAAACAATTATTTATATTGCAAAGTGAAATAAATATTAAATGTTCAAATTCAAAAAAATAACAGCAAAAGTTTAAGCGATAAGTTCTATTAAGAAGTTCAAATAACGGGATAAAAACAGTGACATATTAGATTTAAAATAAAGCTTTTATTCCAAAGTGATTTAAGGTATATTTTTTATCCATTATCCATGATGACAGTTGCTCAATATTAGTTTTTCTAACTGTCGCTTATTGTTAACCAAATAAAATAGTAGTGCGTCCCAGTAGAATACAGAATATTCCGTAATCATCTCCCAAAATCATTTAATTATTGGTAGAAATAAATTTTTTTTCTGTACATTTTGATTGAAACTTCGAAAAAAGAAAAAAATAATTTTTTTCATTTATTTAAATAATTAAATAGAAGGAATAGTTTTATTATACCTTTAAATGTTGATATATATATATNATATTTTATGATTAATTTCGTCTGAAATTTTAAAAAGAATTGTTAATATTTTTGAGTAATAAAATTGTAATAAACGAAAGATTTATTTTTATTTATTTATTTCTCTTTCATTATTTTTGATAAATATATGCGTTATTCTATGTCAGGTAGAGAATAAGAACTTGCAATTTTACATAGTTGTTTTAGGAATATGATAGGATTTTTTAATATATTTGCACTTTGCATTAAAGTATTTTAGAGAAAAATGCATAGTTATAAAATATTTTTGAAACTAATGTATTAATTAATTTATGCGTTGAGAGAGGGACAAAAAATAGAATCGCTCACTTATACCATTGTAAAGTAACAAGAGAACTATAGTTCATTTTCCTACACTTTATTTATGAGAAACATATATACTTAACTGAAATTAATAATATTTTAAAGCAGCATTTTCTTTCATGCTGTATTTAACTGTATGGTTAATTTTTTTCGGAATTATTAAGGGGGAGCAACGTAGGAAAATTTCAAAAAATTGAAAAGAAAATGTATTGCATTACTTTTTAAGATTATTTTATCGAAATATAGAATTGATTTTAGTAAAAATGTAAAAGTAACAATATAATATTATATATTGGTGCTATATATTGGTGCTATATATTGGTATTATATATTGCAACATATATATATATATATATTTTTATTTTTTAATTTTTTTTATTTTGATACATATATATATATCAAAATAAAAAATGGTAAGATACACGCGTTAAGTATAATACCTTACTCGATCTCCAGTCTTACCCCCGGGTTGCTGCGTGGACAGCGTTAAAAACTTTATTCGAAAATTCCTCGATTTTAAAGAAGATTTGCATTTCTGAGAAAAAGTAATTGAGTTTAGAGTAATTAAAAGTAAATAAGAAAAATATTTTGTAATAATTTTCTAAGAACACTAAAATCGCCATTCGTTTCCAAGCTATACCTATCCCTGAGATTTGCATTAGTCGCAGGATTAGAGAAAGGAGGTTGGGTTTGGTATCTTTATATAAGTTTTCAATATATTGAGCAAGTCCATTTTTATTCTTTCCATTCGTTATGACATGTCTCGATATATTTCTAAAGTAAACGATTTTATTACTATTTAATAGATGCTGACAACTAATTAATTTTTTTTGTTGACAACTAATACATTTTTCAACTACAAATTCATTTTGTAATTACTGAACCAAACTACTACATATGACCCAAAATGCGACAACTTGCAAGTCAAATATGGAAACTTATTTCAGGAAAATCCAAATTTGAATTAAAAATAAAAATCCTCCTTAAAGAGCTGAAAGTTTCGTGGGTGAGTTTGGGGAGTCAAGTCATATCATTAAATGCATCTCGACATTGAACTTTTCACATATAGTTTTAACACCTTGTATATATTTTGGGCACTTCACATATAGTTTGGACATTTTGTTCATTCCTCGTAACGAAGAAGACTATTTTCGTTATCTGAGCAAACTGAGACTAGGTGAAATGTGATTATGTTTATTTCTCTAACTTTATTTTTTATGTATTTTGATAACAGAGTTTAATGGGAACTTCTTAAAAGTAATCCTTGAAGGCCATAATCCTTAAATTATTAAATAGGGCAACATTAATATGGTAATTTGCTTGAAAACAACAACTCTAAAAATTATACTGAGAAAATTGTTAATTAGTAAAAGCTACCAAAATATGGTAAAATTTGCCGTGTTTTGGGCTCTATGGGAGCAGAAAAAGCTTGGTAATTTTTACCTAACTGATCTGTCAATGATTTTGGTAAAATTTGCAATAAAATATGGTTTTATAATCTTTGATAAAATTTTATAAACGTTGTTAATTTTTTTTACCACGATACCTTAGAGCATGGTGAAAAACCCATTTATTTGTTTAAATTTACTGTTTAGTTTAGTATTTTTTATTCAATGTATGGTCACTAAATTTGTGATAATTAGAACTATAATTTTAAAAACCACAATTTTCGCTAAACCGTTACCATATGAACCATATGAGATTACCAAATGAATGGCTTAAATAACGAATATTTTAGTATTATTTACCAGAATTTTCAGTGAACCGTTACGATATGAACGAAAAATGTCTAGTATTGTAATTGTTGCTGAAGTCAAAATTTAAAAAACATTATTTTTAATAGCTTAATATAGTAGTAATAAATCTGAATTTTGATTTAAAAATTTAAAATTTTGTTGTTTTATGATTTGCAAGGTTTCTTTAATTTTATGTAAAATAATTTTAACTTAATGAGAAAGTAATAAGTAAAATAATGTGAACACTGTAACATTAATACTTTAGACGGAAGATTTTTTTTTAGTGAAGCAGTAATAGAAAACATATTACGTCAAAACTTTTAAAATATTTTAAAGATCACAATTAAAGCTTACAATAGTAGCAATATATTTAATATCAACAGTCAATTGAATATCAGTAATCAATTCAATAGAGGTATCTGTATCTTTGCAAGAGTTGCACATACAATATTATTTATATATTAACAATATATATCATGGAATTGACTCAATTGGCTTGATTTCTTGAAGTGTCAATTTTCATTAAAGTGCTTATAATGGATCTCGTCCTGTATTCCAAAGTGTCGATTAAATACTCACTTCTTAATTGGTATTTAATCAGTCAGGGAATGATGGTGGATTTATCTCCCATGGCCTGTTTCTAGCATTAGTAACATCCTTTAAAATTACACAAATTATAAATACGGATTTATAAATTAAATTGCTTTTATTTAATTAAGACCCAATTAAATGTAGAACAGCTTTTAGCATAGGATATTTTATCATAAATTTATTTTGATCATAAAATTGCTTATTGATATTTATCTGAATTATATTCTTCTTACACGAACTGCAAAAGTGAATAGAAAGTAAATTACTTCATTAATTTTCAGGAAAATGTAGTTCTACAATGTGCATCCTCAAACAGCATCAGCTCAACAAATTACTTTTATTGTGAGGAAGTTAAAAGCTTGAATTTTTTCTTTCCAATACAGCAATTTTAAAACTTTTATTTATTTATTTTTCTTTGCTAATAAATGTCTGTTAAACTTATTATGCCCCTTTAACAAACTTTAATTGCTATTTATCAGGAATTATTGGTAAGCAAATGATAAATTTTTTAATGAAAAATAATATTTATTACTTGCTTACTTATTTATCCTCTTCGTGTCGAACTGATATATAAGGCCTCGAGTCTTTTTTCTACACACTCCTGTCTTTGAACAGGTAACGCGCTTCATCCCACTCAATTTATCCTGCTCTACTAAGATCTTCCTTGATTTGTGATGAAACGCGAATTCTCACATATACGATAAAAATGTTTTCCCAACACAAAAATGCATTATGGGAGATAGTTAACTAGGATGACGAAACTAGAACGAAGACTGGGCTATTGAAAATAAAGAGTCGATAAAAAGTTAAAGTCGAGCTGTCTGTATGGTGGTCGATGAAATGGCTTTTTGGCTGGAAGAGCCCAGGTTCGAATTCCACTTCAGGCATGGGTATAACTTCTCTCTCTGTTCTATCTGTTCTTCTTGCGTTGTTGGGGTGATATATAGTGCCCACGATTAAGAGATTATTCAAAATGTTGTTACATTTGCACTAAGAGTTTTTTTTTTTTTGAAAAAAAAATCTAATGACGAAATATTTCTTTAATTTTGACGAAATTCGTTTCCTCAAAGGAATGACGATAATTGTTTCGTCACTTTGACGAAAAGTTTGTTCGGGGCATATAGCAGGAAACGGTTTCGTCAAAAACGAAGAAAGTTTCTTGATATTTGAGTATCCATTTTTTGCAGTGTTGTAATGATTACAAGCTTGGATCATCATTTTTTAAAATACACTGGTTGTTTTACAAAATAGAATTTTCTTGAGACGCATCATTAAGAGGAAATACTATTTTGTAAAATTAATATGGCACTGTTCATATAATTTTGTCTGCTCTCCATTATTTAATTTAAATTTTTATCCTTAAAACACTATTATGTCAGAAAGTAATGCAACCAAATAATAACCAATCTTCTTAGGCTGATTAATACAAAATGTTTTTGTCACTTTCAGTAAATTTTTTAAAAAAAGATTTGAGTAGATAAATATCCTCTTCAAAAAATTAGATCTTGTAAAAATGTCTGACACAGATGTTGTTAAGCTCGAGTAAAGCAATTATCTGATAAAGTATAGAATGAAAAAAAAGTTGCCTTGCGACTTGAAATTTCTGAGATTTATAAAATGTTTTCATAAAAATTAAATGATTTTTCTTAAGAAATACGAATTAAATTTACCTTAAAGCCTTAAATAGCTAATTGATATTTCCTTAATTTTTTTTAACCGAAATACACGTTGGTTAGGTTTTAAAACATCAGGTTAAATATTTTTTATTGTTATCTAAATTTCTCTATTGTAACAATTCATAAAGACAAAAAGGAAACACTCGAAAAAAGGTATCAAAATTGTTTGGTACTGTAGAAAAATATTATCTATATGACTATATGGCCAAATTATTTCTTGTAAAACTTATTTAGTGAAACAATTATGGTTACAAAAAGTAGGGTATTATCTTAAAATTAATTTCGAAATAAAACATATAAATTTTTGAATTAATGAAAAATGCATTACATACCGCAATATTTTTTCTCTTTACTGAAAAAACTTTCCCATATGATTTCTACGAATGACAAATAATAAAAGCCTATGCAAGGAGAAAGAAACTTACCGTATAGTATGGTAATAACATTTCTGGTAAACAAAAAATATAATTCTGTTAAAAAAACCAAAATATACGTAATTTAAACCTTTAATTTAGTAATTTTTCCGTTTATATAGTAACAGTTTACCAGAAATTCTGGATTTCAAAATTATAGTTCTCACTACCACGCATATAGTAAAAAATACAAAACTGAAAAGTAAAATTTCACTGAATAAATGGATTTTATACCACTCTCTAAGGTATAATAATAAAGTTACCGAATTTTACCACAGTTGCCAAATTTGATCACATATTATAAATCCAAGTTTTAGAGCTAGTTTTACTAAAATAATTATTGAGGTACTTAAGCAAAAATTACGGAGTTTTTGGTATTCCCATAGAGCCAGAAATATGGTAAATTTTAAAGTATTCTATTAGTTTTGACCATACTTTTTTTCAGTGTAATCATACATTTTTTTCTCAGTGTGTAGTGATAGATCGATTTTGCATTTCTTTCTTTTTAAAGGCGTTACACCTAAGGACAACACCCGAAATCATTTTAAATTACTCTTTAAACTCTGTTACAAAAATTAATAAAACTTTTATCAAAATATTTTCCATTGTTTCCCCGTTTAAAGAGAAGAAAGTTAATCTAAAGAATTCTTATTATGCAATTATAAAGTAGTTGGTATTTAGTTCTTTGGTATATTAGCAAGAAAACAGAACCATTGAAAAAGGAATGCTCATTTCACCAATGATAATTTGGCGCCAGCTTTACACTTGAATTGCCGACATCAAGATCCAGACACGGTAAATCAAAGTAATGGGAAGTTATTCTTCTTTATTCGCCGCTTAACCCAGCCAACTTGACTAAACTTCAGTAATTCTAAGTAGTTTCTTTGTGACTTGGATGTATGCGAAATAGAAGCATTTCTTCAGCTGTGCTCTTCTGAGAGGCATTTCTTTGGTTAAATGTCAACTTCTAGAGAATTTTGAATGAAGTGGAAGAATTAAAAACGTGAAAATACATTTAATAATATCCCATTTGCGTTATTTGTCTTTTTGAACAAATTATAAATATATAAATATNTTTTTTTATTTAAAGTGACTATATATATAGTTTTTGCTTTCTGTTGCATGAAATTTTTTAACAGATCCTAGATACTTTCGTGTCTCTGATTTAAAATAACACTTTTAGTCTATTTTTTGTGGAAATGTACAAATTTAAAAGCGTTATGTATAACAAGGCGTGACGTAAAAGTTACGACAAACATTTAGAGGAGTTAGGGCACATCATCAGGATTAAAATTGCATCGAAACCCAGGCCCGGAAACGTCACCATACGCCGCTAGAGCGCTGCCCCATTACGAACTGTTAGTTGGTATGCTTCTGATCAGGTCATAATAGGGAAGCGAAAATAGGTAGTTTAGAATTTCCTGTGTCAAATATTCACTCAGTAATGTTGCCTTCTGGTCGTATGTGGTTGTATATGGTATGAGTTCCAATTGCCCTTATAAAAGTGTGTCAAACATGGTGTATCAAGTTGAGGTCAAAAGGGGTGACTAGCTAATCCAAGTGGTAAATATTTACACTTTCCAGAAAATTGTTGACCAGATCAGTTCTGCAAGGCCGATCAATGGGTCCTTTAAAATGAATGCAGGGCCAATCGAACATCTGAGAAGTGAACATATATTTGTATTTAGGCTGATACTGGCTTTTTCTCAAGAATGCAGTGCACTCTGCTTCATTGAAATGAACGAAAAAAAAGGTTGCATTTTCAATACATATCGAATCAATGATTTTGCGCAAAATTAGATTATTACCAGGGTGGGTTTTATTTTATTTTATAACCGGCTTTGAACAGCTAACCCGATTTTAAGTGGTAGACGGATCATGGGTTAGATTCCCCTTGCCGCCAGGCTTGTCGTGGGAGTCTTCCGTGGTTTTCTTCTCCATGTACCGTGAATGCGGGTTAGTTCCATCAAAAAGTCCTCCCTGAATGCAAAATTTCTTCCTATACTTGACTCAAGATTCCCTTGTCTTCTGGATTGAGTTCAAAATTCCCAGGCTGCGGAGTTGAATATCAGTAGTCGTAAACCCAAAACAAACTGGGTCGGCTGTTCAACGAAGGTTATAAAATATAAAAAAAATATTTCAGTATGGAATCACGGTGGCTCAAAGAATAGAGCATTCGCTTCTTAATGCTGTAATCCAGGCTTAAATCCTATCTGTGGCTGTTTGATAGGAATTCTGCTTCCGGCTCGCATGGACCACAGTGCTGACGCAAAATGTCCTCAATGGTAAACGGATCATGGTTTAGAATCATCTTACTGTCGGGATAACTGTAGGAGATATCCGTGGTTTTCCTCTTGAGGAAACGCTAATACCGGTTAGTTCCATCCTCCAAAAAGGCTAGTATGTCTCATTGTCTCAATTCAGGAGTTTTCCAGTCATTTGGGTTGGGTTCAAACAAAATTACGAGTCTACGGAGTAGAACATTGATAGTCGTAAACACAGAATAGGGTTGTTTGTTAAACGCCGATTATAGAATCAAATCAAATCATTTTAGTATTAGATTATTTTTTGTGACACCTGAGGTAGCGTATTGATACAACCTAGATCTATTTGACTCCGATTAATGATAGAGTAGGAACGATTGCTACTTCCAACTGTCTTTTTTCATGAGATCATTGAGTTAAAAGAGAGAATTATAACGCGTGAAAGAGAGTCATGCCTCTCTTAATCTATTCTTCAGTTTGATTCTTTTTCTTATTTAGAGACGCAGAAGAGAGTCTCACCATCATAACTGTAATTTATATCTGTTAAAAAGACCATTTTATTTACTTTAGATAAATCTATGTTTCTTACGAAATTTTATTAATCTACCGTGCAGCTTTGTAAAGAAATACAAATACGTGGAAGTTAAACTACTTTCACTAATTATACGAAATGACGGACCATGTGGCTTTTTAATTATTTATTTACAGACACAAACATGAAATTAGAAAAATAGATACTGGGAAAATTTCTGCAGAGAGTATCTTAACCGTTCTGTTCAACATATAAACTTCTTCTGAAAATACCACGTGACTATACACATCGCTAGATGGTTCGGCATGCACAGTGAGTCTGAACACTCTCTGCGTCCTGCTCCTGTAAAATATAATTGACAAACTCTAAAAACTATCTTATTTTTGAACTCTAGTATAGATGCGTTAAGGATCGCAGATTAACTTTGTAGCAAAAAAGGGGAAACGTTATTGGAACATGACAAATTATTTACGAAGAAAGTGGTAACAAAATATCAAATTTAAATTAAGGAATTAAACGTGTTTATAATCACCTTGTCACATTTTCCTCAGGCAATAAAAAATGCCGTAAAAAATACTGATTCATCTGCTATTGATAACATTTCGTGCTTTACTGTCCTTAAATATTATCTGCCGCAACCTAGTATTATACGTTGGGAAAGAAATTAATCGAGTTCAAGTTTTAAATTTGATAATTAAGAAACTGTTTGACCGATTGTTCTCAAATTTTGCATATGAACTTACATTCTTTAAAATTATGTAAAAAATGCCCTCCTAACGACTCAAAATGCTTTCGACTATTACTAAATAAATAAAAAATAATAAAGAATTATTATTTTTTTTTTAAATGGAATTTTCGTTGTATAAACGAATTTTATATTCTGGGTGTTCCGTCTTTGTGCGCACTACGACAGAAACAAAGCTAAGGAAGGATCATCTAAATTACTTTTACTGTATTGGTTACAGGCTCACGTACTGCAGTAAAATCTTTATGGTTTAAGAGGTTAACCATAAAAATGCTAATTAATTAGTATATGCGATAATTTATACTATGAAATCGGATACAAAATCGTTCTGAGTAAAGACACTAATTTTTCGAGGGATTTAGATTTTTTTATTTTCCAAATGAGGTTAATAATCATCTGGGATGATTGCTTCCCCTATAATGAAATATTAGCTTCTTGTTAAACCCTTTTAATGTTAACTTTACGCTTTGCTTAATATTTTTATATGAATCATATTTTTTACTTCATACGATTATTAAATTCGTCTATCCAAAGATAATTTAATGCAAAATATAGTTTTTTAAGGGTTATTATTATATTTTTTTGTTTTTAACTTTGTGTACTTTGAGTGATAATTTTTTTATGTAATTATAAATGACATAACTTAAAATTTAAACGGAATCGGCTGAAAAATTGTTTTATAAAAGATTTTCAAAAAGTTCTCTTTAATTTTTTTTCCTAAAAACTATTCTACCTTTTTTGTTTGAATTTTAGATTTTTTTTTATTTAAAGTGACTGTTGTTTAGATGATGTAAAATGTTACGCACATCACTATAAAACTTTATTTAGACAATAAGTTAAAGAATAATTACTCGTCATTAATGCTTTTTTTACTTGGAATTACTTTTGATAAACGAAATTTGCAAATGAGTAGATTTTCTTTAGATATTTATTAATAGTTCTGAAGTTATAACAAATCATGTAAAAATTGAAATTAGCAAATGGTTGAAAAGTTTGACCTCTCTTCCTGTTTATACTATTGAGATTGAGGCTACTTTCCTCATATTCTGAAGGTTAGAAAAGAAAGAAAGGCTTGAAATTTTAATAAAATATGTTTTTGTGTTTAATTTTTTTAAAATTAAAATATTATTTGCGCATATTAATTAACATATTTAGGGTTTACCTCTTGAACCTTTAAAATTGCATGCTAGAACGTGAAAATCCGATCACTCGGTTACAAGTTTACTCTAAGGACTGAATTTTATAATTATTTCTTAAATTCAGTATAATATTTTTGAGACAATCTTTCACTGCAGCGCTTTTCTTCGGAGAAAAAAAATTTTCTGTTGCTCCAGAGAAAATTTTTTTTAAATCGTTCTTGTGTCAAGTTATAAAATTTTTTAACCTGCTAATTTACCATTTATCTTTTCATAATAAATTTGTACAATATAAAACAATTAACACAAAGGTTTTATAAAATTATTTTTCTTCTTTGACAACGTTTTCTTATTTATCAAATCCTAGTCTCTAAATCACGAGCCAGCAGTTTCCTAAAATCATCTGTTGCTCCCTTAAACGTTCTCGAATCGAACAACTGACGCACCGCCTGGAACTAATTCTTAATCCAATGTTGCTCTAAGAATAATTGGGTTATCATACCTTCTAAAGAAGCAAGTTATCTTATTTATGACGCTTTATCGCTTTCATTCATCGAGGCTTGTACATAGAAATGAATAAACGAGACTGCTTCTCAAATCTCACTGCCTCACGCAAATCTCATTAGCGATTCTTGCCACCGACGCCAAATTATCCGTCTTGGCATCGATAAAAAGAAAATATGTCGGAAGTAATTTTATGAAAGATAACATGTGGGTAACATAAGTAATGTCGCCATTTCATTCATCCCTGCTTAAAGGAAAGAAGACTATATAGAAATTGATCTCAAGCATCCATTGGTAAAGATTGAGAGCTGACATCTATGTATTTATCCAACCAAACGAAAACTGCTCCGTTTAAACAAGTCAGGATCATAGACAGAGCTTAAACCATTTATTTCGATATTTATCGCTTCCTATTTCGGGAAGCATAAATTTCTCGCTAAAATCGAAGTTTGGAATAAACAAGTAGGAGAAGTTAATGATAAGTGTGAAGAAAGTGGATAGGTTGAAGTTATGTAATTAAAGAAATGACTCATTAATTTGAATTTTCACGAATTGTTATTAAAGCTGTCGAGTTTATTTTGAAGGAGTTCGTATTTTATTTAAATTCTTAAAATTTATTAGTTGATGAATGAGATAAAAGGATTGGATGATGTTGAAGTTATAAAATATTAATAAGGTATGTAGTAGCGTTTTAATTTTTATTTTTTCACGAGTTTATATTTTCCTGAAATTAGTTTGATTTATACATACCGTCTTAAAATACACCCAATAAACATTAAAGCATAGGGATTTAAACGAAAATTGTGAATTTATTGATTTATAAAGCATACAGTAATGGAATTGCATATCTGGTAAATGGCTTCTATGGCAGCGTTGGCACACAAGCACTAACTTTTCAAAATTCTTAATGAAGATTTTACATTAAGTGATTAAGCATTACCTCCTTGAAAATGCAGGTAATTTTGAGTTTGTTGGCATAAACTTCAACAAAACATAAATCACGGGATATAGGTAGTTAATTCTGATCATGAAATTAAGAATTACATGGATATTGCATGGCCCAAACGTGTTCAAAATATTTCTCTATTTTTAAAAACCCTCGACTCCTAGATTTCTCGCGTTGTAAATTCTTTTTCGTTTGAAACTTTTTTTTTGCAGCATAAATGGGTCGAAATTCAAATCCTTCTTAAATTTTTTATTAATTTTTAATTTTTTAAAAATTTTATTTTTTGTGCGTTGTATAGATTTCTAATATTTGTAAACAAAAATTATTTTATAATTATTAAAAAATTTCATTGGAATAATTAAAATATATTTTAAACCTCTTTCTTTCGTCTTCCTACACAACTTTTTGAACTATATAAACTTTTGTAAAATTTAAGCTTAGAAAATTTGGATTTTTATAATGATAAAGGTTGATTATTAAATTTGCAGAATATTTTAGTCTCCTTGCACCGGTCCGTAAGTATTTATGTTAATTAGAGATAAAAAAAAAGTTGTTTTTAATAATTGATAATTTTTTCAATATTTTTAAATAAATATTAATATATTATCTATTTATTATTAATAATATTTTCAATAATTTAATAATTTCTGTTTTTTTTTTTCAATTTTGCTTCTTCTATATTTGCAACAATATAATTCTGGGTATGTACTGATTTTTTTGGAATATTTTACAACAATGCGCTGTTTAAAATCCCATACTCCTTATATATAATTGTATTTAATTTAATATTTCTTGCTTTTCAGCTCCCAAAGTGAAACAAACTACATTTTTATTCATATGTTCATTACTAGAATATAGTTTTCAACATCTGAACAAGAAAATTTTTACCCACGGAAAATACATAATTTTGCAATAGTAAACAGATTTATTGTCTTATAACATTAAAAAAAATTGTTTTGTTAGAGATACAAAGAACAAGTTTGCGTACATTGCACTAAAAACTGCCAAAAATCTCTTTCTGTTCTATCATTGTTCTATCATTAGTTTAGTTTGAATGTCTTCATGTCTGTCGAGCTTGAATGCATGAAAAGTTAGTTTTTTCCCTATAAAATACATTAAACTGACATTGATTCAGAGTTACAAACCCACCTTCTTTTTATAATGTCTCTGACAGACCTTTAAATAGACGCATTTCCATTTTTTCTTCCTTTTTGGCCATTAACTATTTTTTTCTTTTATTCGAATGAATACGAAATGACATCGTCTGGATGTAAGACTGAATTAAATTTCTTTTATTATCAGTCCCTAAGGTTAAAAGAAATGTGAATTTGTTCATTGGGACCTTCGTATTGTACAATATTCTCCGTTTATTCTACAATAAAAGAGCAATTAATATATTTTTTAATAGATTTAGTAACAAAATGGAAAAAAAAATATTAAGTAGGATATAATAGTAAAAATAAAATACTTAAGGTTAAGATATTGTACATTTAATCTTTCGAAATTTTATTCTTACTCTCTTAGGCCATTTTTTGATGAAATTTTAAGAGATATCATATAGTTTGTATGTACTTTACTATATGATCTAATGTTAAACAATTTTTTCTCCCGAATCATATTGTATTTATTATTCTAATATTCTGTAATTAGTGTACATATCATACATTGCTTTTTCATTTTACTTTAGTTGACTTTACGTTTGAGATTTTGGCCATAAAAAACTCACATTTATATAATTCGTTTATTTTCCCCAAGCCATGTAAAAAATTTTATAAAGAAAAATAACATAAAAAAAATCATTAAAAAAGAAATTTGTGTTTAAGTCACAATCACCACATGGACAGGCTGTTTTTTATATTCCATGCTTTTGAAAACCCTAAAATAAGAAGAAACAAGTGGTAGAATGTCCAAATAACTACAAAAAAAAAAAAAAATAGATTGCAGGCAAATGTAAAAATTAGGATTGGAAATGGAGATAAAATGAATATTTTGAAATATTTAAAGATGTAATATTGCTATAACTTTGATAGATTTTGCTTATTTTTTTTCCAGGCCTTTTTTCTCTGACCATATATCTATCATGTATTCAAAAGTGTTCATACAACATATTTCAGTAAGATGTAAAAAATCAAATGTATATCTATCAAGTCTATCTATATATATTACATCTATCTATCTATATCTATCAGTTTCGAATTTACATCTATCAGGTATTCAAAAGCGTTCATACCATATATTTCAGTAAGAAATGACGATCCGTAAAATTGATCCAAAATGCGTTTTATTCAATTAAATGATTTTCTTAACTTTCAATTACATATTTTCAATAACAACAACTTTAATCTTGTTTCTGGAATTATGAGTTTGCCACAGTAAATAATATCGGATCAAATTTCGGTATAAAGTACCAGCACTTTGAGTGCATCATCCGTAAAATCTATTTTTACCAGAAATATTATATCGAAATTTTTACAATTCATATTTATTTAATTAGAGTGATGCAGTGATTTTACATTGATTATAATCGTAAAAATTACTGTATATCAGATTTTCTTTTCCGTAACATGTTACGGTTGAAATGGATTTTACGGTAAAAAGTACCGGCATCCTGAATGCCGGCGCTTTTTACCTTAATTTGATACGGAATTTTTTACAGTTTCAAGTGATATCTTCAAAACCTGCTCTTTGCGAAAATGATTATCCATTTCCAAAACCTGGTGATAGTTTCATAGAGCAATGTTCGAGGAATAAAATTTTTGACCAAGTATATTTTTTATCACAATTGTTGCCTTTCTTTTAGAGGCCTAGCGCAGTGTAGCTTCAGCCTTTAGCGACAGTGGATAGTATTCTTCAGCAGTGGAGGCTTCATCATTTTCTAGAAATTCGAAAAGCATAGTACTAGCGCTACCCCGTCATAAAACTTACGGCACAACATTTTTTTGCATACGTGATTTCCAAAATTTACCAAACATTTTCTGAAGATATCGAAAACGTTGATATATTGCACATGTTCTGAACTGGGACACATGTTTTGCATTTTTTTTTCCAACTTTTCAATATACCAGAAGAACTCGTATCAGAGGAAGGGATAATTTATATACTATGTGTTTAAATAGCATAAACCTGAACAGAAAGAATTTTTATTAAACATTATAACTTTCCGTTTCTTTTAACATTCATTTTTTCGTATTCTTTTCGTAATTAATATTCCTACTTTTCAGAATTATTTTTATATTTAAGAATTTGGAAATATTGATTTAGTTTGTCGAAAAAAAGTAGGAACAGTTTTGATTTACTCAAGAATTCAGGCATTGAAGTAAAACTGAAGCAATTATTGAATTTCTACCATTATCGTTTAAAAGAAATTCCCGGAGGAAATTTAGTAGAAAAAGGGTCTTAATTTAATTTTGAAACTTAAGTTTTTTCCTCATTTCATCAAAATGTGAAAAAAAAAAACAAATTTAGAGGAGGGGAAAAAGGAGATTTAAGGAGAGTTTTAATTTTTTCAAGATTTTATGCATTTAAATTCCGCTGTCAACATTTTCTTTTACGTTCAACATTATCAAGTTCATAATCACTAATATCGATAAATTTCGACATTATCGTTTAAAAGAAATTCATTGTAAAAGTTCTAAATTAAAATTAGAATCAATTTTACTGTCTTTAATTTGTTAAATCAAATCATTCACAATATGCTGTTAACAATTTTTTATAATTTTTCTCCTTTGCAACATAATTAGCTTTAGAATGTATTTGCCGCCGATCGGCCTGTGTAGGGGTTAAAGAACTGCCCTTCCATCAGAAAGGTTCTGGGTTCAAATCCCGGGCAAGGCATGGATGTTCTTTCCTTCTTTGTACTCTATCTGTCCTTATTGTGGGAGCAACGTTGGCCCACCTAATATGGTGCCCCTGAAAGAGTGGCCAACAAATCTGCCCTTCAGATACCTAGGTGCGTATGATGCCCAGGTGGGTCATTCCAAAAAGGTGGGCATTGGAAAAAAATGTATTTCAGCACATTTACTTGTGTTGTCATTTTCAATTAACATCTAAAATTTTACTAGGCATTTTAAAAGTATTTATTAAAAGCTAACTTACAAACCATATATACTTTGCCATTAAAGATATAAGTTTCATCTAAAAACATAAAGTGTGGAAAAAGGATTTTTATTCATAAATCATAATAAGAGCCACATTAAATCCAATACTTGAATACATTTTTTTAATATTTTTAACTTTGCTTTAATTTATTTATAGTTATAACCAACGAAAATAATAGTCCTTGTAAAAAATAATTAATTATAGTAGCCAAACTCTTCAGTACTTATTTTTTAAAGTAACTTTTTAAAGAGCATTGTGACAACTATAATATGTTTAAGAATTTTGAATGTGGCTTTCAATGTTTGCTAAAGTCGATTATTTTTCATGATTTACGTCAGCAGACAAGATCTAATTTATCAAAACAAAATTTTCTCGGGAAGCAACCTAATATTATCCAGACATATTTATCATTTAGAAATTGATTTATTGAGATGTTGCTTTTTCAATGTGGACATATAAGAATAGGTACGCCAGACACGCCTTTTTGAATCAAGAATAGAGTTTTATCATAGGTTTTTACCTTCAGAAGTTCCTCACGATTTTCTCTCATTTTAGATATCAGTAAATGGCCTTTCTGGGACATAAGGGCCCCAGGTGTTTTTCGTTTAGAAAAGATTTCTCCTTCTAGGGGCATCTAAGAGTGCATTTACATGGGAAGGAACTCCAAACTTATGAATATTTAAATGCCAATATCCCAACTCGCTGGAAAAGTCTTCACATTCTGCTTGCTATTGTGTTGGGTTTTTTCAAGACATTCCAAGTGTTTTTGATTTTATTTGTTTATTCCTTAGTTTTGCAAAAATCAAACTCTTGATGGAGTTTGTTTTTTAGTAACGTCTTTATAGGCTTGAGAATTTTTGTTTTGAGTTTTTTTTTTATGTTAAGAAGGGAATGATAAGAAAAGATAGCTTTTGTAAACGTTTCCTCATAATTTTCTTTTTTTTTTCTTCTGCTGGAAACAAAATGTTCTTGTTTCAATCTGTTGTTTGAGACTTGGAAAAATGTGGCAGATCATTTGCATGGAAAAGAAAAGAAATGTTAGGAGGAAAAAAATTCAAATTATTTTGCAAGTTGGGAATAAAATGAGAGAATTTTAAAATACATGTTAATTCATGATAACATAGATCCATTATTTCTTTTATGATTTTTATATAATTTGTATTCTGCATTCAAATGTGCACTAATTATATTTTGGGGAATTCACAATGCACAATTAGAAGTTGTGGAGCATGCAGAATTAGATTATCATTCCTATTTGATGCTAACTGAATATTCTAAAAAGTTGAACGATATTATCATACTTCTTAAATTTGATTATACTATATTATGAAACTTGAATCTTAAAATGGTGCCATAAATGACTTTTTTTATGGTGGTTTTGAATTTACACAATATTATGGCTCATCATTTGACTAATTTCACCGACTGAGCTAACAGAGAGCTTGCCTCTTTGACCATCATAAATTTTTTTTTCAATTCAAGACATCTATAATACGAAGACTATTTTGTATTAGATGCTTGACAGAAAGTGGTCTATATGACCAAGAGCCACTTATATATCTATATCTGTATCTATATCTATATCTATCTATCTATCTATCTATCTATCTATCTATCTATATATCTATCTATCTATCTATCTATCTATCT
>NC_092214.1:35036545-35068506 GCF_043381705.1 Parasteatoda tepidariorum | reverse complement strand
ACCCTGCTAATAACATGTAGGACCACCTTTAGCCCTCAAAACTGCTAGCACCCGCCGTGGCATTGATTCCACAAGGTGCTGATAGGTAGTCTGAGGTATCTGGTACCAAGCGCTCACCAACTGGTCCTGCAATTCCCTCACATTGCGAGGGAGTAGCGTGGCAGCACGAATTTGGTTTTCCAAGTAGGACCACAAATGCTCTATTGAATTAAGGTCAGGTGAATTTGGGGTCAATGACATGACTTGAAAGTCACTGGAATGTTCCTCGAACCAATCCATGGCGATTCGACCCTTGCGACATATTGCATTATCCTGTTGATAAACACCATTCCCCACAGAAAAAACTGTTGCCATGAATGGGTGAACCTAGTCTGCAACTATGTTCAAGTATACAGACGTCAGGGATTGTTCTATGAGGATTATGGATCCTAATGTGCCCCATGAAAACCCTTTGTTCCTGAGCGCGAAACCATGAAAACCTGGGCGAGCCCATTGTTATAGATGGAGGGTTGTCATAATGTAATGGNAGAAATATATATATATATATATATATTCCTTACAGCATAAAGTCCTTAGAGTAATAAAAAAAACTTTAACAACACGGAAAATATACTTTAAAGGCATTTATTCAGGATAAATTTCTGGAATAACTGACATTTTCACTGGACATAATTAAACCCGTACTTATAATATTCGATTTTGACTCGAGTATTATATTGTAATCAAATTTGTCAGGAAAAAAGCGTGAAAAAAGTGGCTCATTTCAAGCGATTGCGAACAAGTTACTGAAAATTAGTCACAGAAAGCCTTTATTCTTACAATCTGGCTTTTAATAAGAACCTTAAAGCATACTTAATGAGTCAGAAAAGTTATTCCGTGGCATGTTTTCGTTTCAACCCACCCCAACAATATGTCAGTCAGCTTAATGTATTCTTTTTTTCACTTCGCTTCTATTCGGAACTTAATCCGAAAACTCATTTGCGTGGCGAAGGTTAATAATTAGTGACGTCATAAACAGAGGGAGGGTTTTGTTGGAGCCTTTCATAATTGATTTTGCCAGGTAAAAGAAAGAGTTCAGATAGAAGCTTGTTTGGGAGAAACAAGCTTCTTCTTAAAACATTGCTTGCTATCTTTTTTTCTTTTCCGTTTGGGAGAAATTATCCGGTTTTTTGCGGTTTCCAGTCTCCAACAATAATGCAAAACGAACTGAAACGTAAGACGGTGAAATGAACAATATAAGAAAAGCATACTACTTTTAATCAGGAAAAGGAGAAAATTAATTATACTTAAAACCTATGTCAGTGAATGTTGTTTTCTTATAATTCTTAACTGTTGGCTGAGTTTATAAAGGAGCTGCTTATAATTTCTATCAATGCCGTAGAACGGAAGCTTTCAACTTCATTTTGGTAAAAGATACGAGGCTTAGAAAATGTAATTAGATGGAGAATAAGTGGAACAAATTTTTTTAGTTATTTTTCTGGAAGAATAAGATGTGATAATCCCGTTCGTATTTTTCGCAGTTTCTAAACGCTTAAATAGTTTTGCACAGAGAAAATGTGTAAAATGAACAGAATATTAATTTAGTTTCTATTAAACTTAAAGTTTAAGTTTTTAATCTTTTTTTACAAGATGCTTCTGAATTAAGAATAAAAGTGTTACCAGTGCATGAAGTATCTCTTTACCCTGATGAGTGTCGGTTCTTTTTACTGTAATTGGGTGTAGAATTTTTGACATTGTGTCCGCAAAACTTAAGTGCAGATAATGATTTGTAAAAAATGCATTTAGGAAGACTTGTACTTCTATAAATATAGTAAAAGAATAGTTACAGTAAAGTAGGGAGATTTTTAATGTAGTTAACAAATACACTACTTTTAAGAATAATTTACCTTTTCCCGAATCAAAAAAATAAACTTAATTGGGGTTAAAAAAATAAAACCAGTTAAAGTTGCACATATCTTTGCCTAGGGTACAAACAAGTAGTATTGTTTCTCAAGTATTATGTGTTCGTAAAAAGTAAGAGAATGAAAAAAACATGGTTGAAAAACATTTACAAATGAATTCTTTACACACGCGAATTCCTTATACTTTATATATGTTGATTTTTAAACTCTTTTTGGAGGACTTGTTGTTTGTTGAAAAATTAGATAAGATTCGATGGAGCGTTGTGACGTTGAAAATTAGTGATACTTGAGATATTTGGTTCCAAAACTAATTTGTAAAACTTTTGCATTTATTTTCTAAAGAGCATACAATTTAAGTTAGATAGTTTTTTCCTTACAATTATTTAAGATAGCTTTGAGAATCATACGAATTTTAGTTCTTACATAAATTTTAAAGAAAATCTAGGATTGAGCTGTTTTTCATAGTACGTGAATGTTTTTGATTCGTAAGGTTAAGAGATGATTTATGATAGATGATGATACATAATTTATGTTTTGTTATAACTCTAATTTTTACAAAATTAATGCATTAAAAACTTAAAGGAGTTACAAAGATTAAATGTAGGCTAAGAGTTTTAAGCTAGTTCATTAAATGCAAGCATCACACTCCAGAGTCCAGTATATCCAGCACTTCTCCTGTATGACCAGTACGAACAAAACATTCGTTCATTTGAGAACAATTTTAGTGCCATTGGAGCTCTTGGAATTCGTTAGAGTTTAATGCACGAATCGAAAAAAGTAATATGATATAAACTAATATTTATATAAATCAAATAGTTTAGGAGCAATTGTTCTTTCCCTCTTTTTCTCCTTCCGTCAGGCATCCATGAGCATTTGCTGGATTGTTTCTATCTGTTCTTAGTACATGACCATGCCATCTCCATCTTCGGTTTAAAATTTCGTCATTAACAAATGGGATATTAGCTTTTGTTAAAAAGTCTTTATTTGTTATACTATTGGGTCAGAAGATTTTTTGCTTTATTTTCAAGTATATATTTTAAAAAGTTTCAAATTTTACTTTTTCTGATTTCTGGGGACTCCAGCTTTTGGCACTGTACAGAAGAATGGAACGTACGGTAGCCTTATAGACATTTATTTTTGGTTTTAAATTTTATATTTGAGGCTTTCCCAAAATTGCACTAACCTCTGAAACTGGATCTAGCGTTTCCGCTTCTCTGGGAAATATCATTGTTACTTCCACCTTGTTTATTAACAATGGATCAGAGATAAACGAAAGAATCAATCTATTCGAAGTTGATTTCTATTCTGTTAGATTTCGCATTTATTCTCCTTATTTTTGTTTTACTTTTATTAATTTAAAGTCAAGTTTTACTTTAGGTATAAACACTAGGAAACTTATATTGGAAGCTGCATAAATCTTCCTGTTTATTTACTTGAACCTAACTACGTGTCATTGTACTCAATGAATCATTAAACACATTCAGGACTTCAAAATGGAAACTTTTAACCATCCTCCTTACAGTCTTGATTCAGCTCCGGCAGATTTTAAAATTTTTGGCCCAATAAAGGAACATATCCTTGGACAGTGTTTCCATGCAAAGTTACTTTTACCTTCCTAGAAAAGGTTGGTTGTACCTAGTTGGTGTCAAGTGTGGAATGAAAAATTAAACCAATTTGGTTCATTTTGTGAAAGATACGATTTGTTATTCATAATAAGTTTATACATTTCTGACCATTTTTTTCATTTAAAAGTCATATCACTTTTTAATAGACTTTTGTATTAAAATATGCATTTTTTTATGATTAAAGAGGTTTAAAAATATTCGATTTTTCAAAATAAACTTTCTAACTGAACAAATGCCTTTTTTCATACTTAGCATACAATGTAAAATTTTAATAATTGACGCACCTAAGGAAATTAGAATTAACACTCATAACAAGTTTCTTTATTAAGCTTCAAAATATTCTAAAACTATGAAACATTACATTGAAAATGCCTTCAAGGAGAAGTTATTCTAAGCACTTAAAACTTCTGAAAGAATTATTGAAAACTTTCTTTTTCTTCTTTAAATCTCATATAAAATTTTATTAAATCGCAATAACACAAAAAAAACTTATTACTTTCTCAACAAAAGTCTTATTAGATATAACAAAAACTTACTGCTAGATGGATATACCTATCTATGACAAAAACGTATTCATACGCAGAAAAGTTAATTCTATTTTCTGATATAATATTTTACTAAATAAAGTAGAAAAATAGCTTTTTGTTTGAGATTTGAAAGCCATTGGTTAAGAATAAACATCAAAATTCTTCGCTACTTAAGATATGTACTATTACACTTATTATTCAATCAACAAGAAGAACTTGCAGAGCTTTCCTTAAGACCCTTTCCAAATGAAAGGAGTCTCCAGGGAAATTTCTCTTAGGATTCAGTGAAGTTTTTGTATTGATTGATGCAAAGTAAATGAAGGGAATAATCGACAGATCTGAAAGAAAATTTCCCATTTTTCAATTAGTATTTTTTTTTAAGACCTTAAAGAAGAGGTGATCACTTGCGAAATAGGGTGAAATTTTTGTAATCTAATTGTCTTTCAGATCTGGTTTTATATCGATTATGAAATCATATATAAAATTAATTTTGAGCATTTCGTGGTAATTGTGAACTAATAAATCATCAAAAACTGCAATTTTTACCCTGACTAAGCCTTCAAGTTTAAGTAGTTCCTTAGACGAAGAGCATGTCTATATCTATAAAATATTGTCTAAAAAAGGTTACAATATTTGGCTTTCAGATAGTTAATCACAAAAATCAATGAATAAATAAAGTAAAATAATAAAGCTCATTGATATTAAATGACCTGTACACGAGAAAACATATTTTAATCGATAGGAAAATAAGTTAAAAGCAAATTGATTCAGTGTGTATTCTGCAAAAACAAAGCGTTGTTTTTCTTTCATTAAAATGTCTTCTTTTTTATTTACTTTATTTATCGCTGTAATAATTATTAGTTTTGCAATTACTTTCTGGTAACATATATGGAATTGTATCATGTATAAAAGTATTTTGAGTATTTCGTGGTAATTATGAACTTATAAATGATCAAAAACTGCATTTTTTACTCTGACAACGTTGCCAAGTTTAATTCGCTTTGCAGGCAGAGAGCATTATTGGTTACAAAAGGTTAGAACATTTGATTTTCAGATAAACTTATCACAAAAGAATTAATAAAGCGCATTGATATTAAATGACCAATCTATGAGGAAAATGAATCATTTTACTTCATAGATTATGATAGATAATTGAAAGCAATTTGACTTAAATGTATGTATTTCGCAAAGATATTGGGTGGTTTTTTTTTCATTAATTTTTCTTCTTTTTTTACTTACTTTATTGATTGTTGTAATAGACATTAGTTATACAATAACTTTCTGGTAACAATTCGACTTATAAGCTGTACTTATGTTTTTTACAACAAAAACAAAAATGGTTGGTTTTCTAAGAAGTATTTACAGTGGATATATGTGTTTTCTTTAAAAATAAACCTGCGATAAAAATTCATCAAATTAGTTTTCATCCTGTTTGATTAATTTTGCTTGATTATGTTTTTAAGAAGTTGCAATACATTAGGTTGTTTGCAAAAATGTATTGAAATGTTTTTTCTTTTGTACAACGTGAAATGAAAAACTAACTAAAATTATTACAATTCAGAAATTTTTCCCGTAAAGCGTTATAATAATAAAATAAATCATAACTTATGTTTTATGAATTGATAAGTTACTTCCCAATTTCTTCTTTCGTTTTCTTCGTTTTTTTTCAACTAAGTTCTTCATACATTTGGTTAAGTTTATGATGACATTCAAAATTTTACGAAACTTAAATGATAATTAACCAATTCCTTTGCCAATTATTTTGAAAAAAAAAAGAAAAAAAAATCAACACATTTATTTTATATAATTAATAAATACAAGGAACTAAAACAAAACATAATGTACAAGTTTTAAGCTGAAATTTGAATTTTTTTTATGAGTGAGAAACATTTAATTTAAAATCAGTTTACCATACCGAGTTATCTCGGGCAAATGATATAAGTTAAATATTAGTCTTTGTATGATAGTTCTTAAAATAAGGGGCAACACAAAATGATACTTTTCAAACGTCAGTGAAGGAATACGCCATTTGTTTACTCTTATTGCCATGTAAATTCATCAATCATCGTATTTACAATCACGCATGCGCGTGTGCAGCCCCACAGCCCAACAGCAAAACTCCCAAATAAAACTTGGCAAACTTCCAATCACAGCAGATTATGTTTTTTTTGCTTCCAACCGAGTAAAATCGTGATAAAACAAAATGTACTGGCAAATTCTGCTAAGCCCGAGTTTTCTCGGGATGATAAGTATTTGCAATATATACGTACCCGTGCTAACTCGGGATAATCAGGAAGGCGGTTAATAATATTCCGTCGACTACGATGACAAATAACTGATATGTTGCTAGGTTGTCACTTGCTGTACTCGAATCAATTCCTTGTACCTATTTTTAAAAAATTTCCTAAATTCTGAAGCAAGTTGCAAGTAGCAAGTTTTTTTTATTTTCTTTTGATCTAATTAAAACTAAGTAAAAAATATGTTTAAAAAAATTCTGTGTCAAGGGAAAGGAGGTAAAGAATTATTTTTTTTACCCTTTTTTTTTCTTGTAAATTATTTTAAATACCATCATTAAGTAATATTAAATAGTGGCTATTTGAATTTTTGATATAGGTGGATTGAATGAGAAATGTAAAGAAAATTTTAAAAGTTGAAAATTGTTTCAGTCAGTGTTTTTTTTAAACATTGTTTTATTGCAATCACCCCTTTTTTCAATAACTTTCACCTTTCATTTTTTGTCAATAATTCGGCCAATTTTTTTCAGGTTCTTATTTAAAATTCTTACTTTTATTTCTCTTTTTGATTACATCTATTCAGGTTTATTTAAACCACTTTTTAAGTAAGACATGACATTTTAGTTAGCAACTAATATATACTATATTAATCTAATTAATCTATTAATCTAATTAATCTATTAATCTAATTAATCTATTAATCTAATTAATCTATTGATCTAATTAATCTATTAATCTAATTAATCTATTAATCTAATTAATCTATTAATCTAATTAATATACTATATTAATCTATCACAAACTAAGAAAATAAGATATTTATTTTTAGAGGGGCGTTAGTTTAAGGATTTTAAAAGTATAAATTTGCTTTTGCATAAACTATAACAATGTAATATCTGAAATTTGAACACCATAAGAGAGCACCGTAATAACTTTTGATTTGATGATCGGAGTTTTACTCATTAAGATTCAATCTTAATGAATTAAAGGCTTCGAATCAAGTATGCAATTTAATTAGTGCAGAAAATACTTTAAGTGTGACGAATTCCGATCCAAAAAACTATTTTATGAATTGGTTACACTTGACCCTCAAAGTATGGTGAGCAGCCACAATCTCCAAAATATGGTCGTAATAGAGCAGGGAAGAGATAGGAAGTTAAATCCTCTTGCATTTTAGTTCCCTTTTTTCGGATTTCAGGATATCATAATTTTTGCATAAAGACATAATACACTGAAGAGCCAAAAAAACTGGTATACCTGCCTAATATCGTGTAGGGTACCCGCGAGTACGCAGAAGCGCCGCAACACGACGCGGCATGGATTCGATCAATGTGTGAAGTAGTGCTGGAGATAATTGACACCATGAATCCTGCAGGGCTGTCCATGAACCAGTGGGAGTAAGAGGGGGTGGGATATCTTCTGAACATCACGTTGCAAGGCATACCGAATATGTTCAATAAAGTTCATGTCTGGGGATTTTAGTGGCCAGAGGAAGTGTCTAAATTCGGAAGAGAGCCGCTGGCCACCAAAATCCCCAGACATGAACATTTCTGAATATATTTGGGATGCCTTGCAACGTGATGTTCAGAAGATATCCCACCCCCTCTTACTCCCACTGGTTCATGGACAGCCCTGCAGGATTCATGGTGTCAATTATCTCCAGCACTACTTCACACATTGATCGAATCCATGCCGCGTCGTGTTGCGGCGCTTCTGCGTACTCGCGGGTACCCTACACGATATTAGGCAGGTATACCTGTT
Source organism: Parasteatoda tepidariorum (assembly GCF_043381705.1). Taxonomy (NCBI): domain Eukaryota; kingdom Metazoa; phylum Arthropoda; class Arachnida; order Araneae; family Theridiidae; genus Parasteatoda; species Parasteatoda tepidariorum. Next base: position 35,060,458 of record NC_092214.1, on the reverse strand, counting down.
TTTTTGGCTCTTCAGTGTAATAGACATAAAGCTTGCAGAGATTTTGTGTAATGTTCTTTTACAAAAGATAAATCTATGTAAAAATAATCCTCATTATTATTTATTACTTTTATTATTTTATTTAACAATGGCTGGAATCATTTTAAATTGTAATTTATATAGCATTTTACATTACTGTGAACTACGTAATTTTAATTGAACAATTAAAGGAAATTAGTCAAATAGCTCTTGAGTTACAAAGTTTCAAATAAACAAAATTTCATTTCTCTGAAAATATTTCCCCAATTTCATTTAAATTTTGAATTTTTCCATTTAAGAAATTAAAGTTTAAAATGGTGCATATAACTCTAGAGCGATTAGAAATTTGAACCTTTTCCCTTTTTGAGTAATTTTCATTTCTCATAAACTATTCCACCAATTTCTTACAAATTTTTGATTTTGTCATTTGAAATTACGTCAATTAAACTAGAATAAAAACCTTAAAATACGAAATATTTTTAACCATTAGTAAAATGAATTTTAAAAAAAACAATTATTAAAAATATATTTATATTATTGTCTTTGGATAAATAAATTTCATAATTGGGTGAAAAAATTTTAGGATTCATTTATTAATTCAAGAGCTTAGAGAAATACTCAATAAAGGAAACTTACAATAAGGGCCCAAATTTCCTACCACTTTAAACCAATGAAATCATATTTTTCAGATTTCTACACCCCCATTATCCTAAGGGTTAAAAAACCAAATCTGTCGAAAAAAAACTTATGCTTACTCAGATAAATTAAGTTTTTGTGTCTAATTTCGTTATCTAAACTATCATTTACACAAAATTAATTAGCATATTTGAAGGTACGTAAAAAAACCCCGATGATTAGATAAAAAGTCATCTATCTCTTTTTCCTTCTGTTTTTGCGTGCTGTACTGCATTTACCATACCAATAGAAACAAATTAGGTCAATAAATATCCATTTATCAGACATTTAATGTAAAAGTCAGTAAGTAGTTTTGTACAAAAGATAATTTTTATATTTATTGCTAAGTAATGAACACAGGTAAGAACATGTTTATTATAATCAGTATTGATTATCTATATTATTTTCTATTTTATTTTTTTAAAAATATGGATCCGAAAAAACTTTTCGTTCATTGATAAATAAAATAATTAAAATCCACACAAGCTGAAAATGTTAATAAAACTGAATGAATTATCTATCTGATCGTTACCTTGCAGTGTAGTTCTGTAACGTTAAAAATATTCGGTGTACGACTAATTAAACAATTCAAACATTTCAAAGCAAGTTAGTTCAACTTAATCTAAAAAAAATAGTCTGTTTTTTCTGCAAATGCATTCATGAATTTAGTATTTGAATTGAACATTTTTCAAACTCCTCTTGTTAATCAGTATACAAAGAAATGTCTGTATTGTCTCAAGCACATTTGTAATACTTTAGAATCATTTCAATGAGTTTTTATACAGAAAAATGTAAATATAGCACTAATTAAATTTTTAAAAGTCTCTCTTCTAATATTTTGTAGTTTAAACAGTTTATATGCTTTGTTTTAATTATCATGGGGGAATAATAAGTTTCGATGAATAAAATGCCAGTAAAAACTATAGTGACAACTAAATTGTATTTTCTGATAATTGAAATACGTGGTTTGTAAAATGATAACAAAGTTTAACAGAAAGGGTTTTGGCCTTTATCTTACATTTGGAATGAACTTATATTTATCTTTGGTATATATAACGAACATTATACTGTTTTCATTTAATAGTGGTCCCGCAGTGGACTGATCGATAAGACACGGTTCCCAACAGATTACCGAAGTAAAGCATCACTGGCTGCGGTCAGTGTGCGGGTGGGTGACTCCTTGGATCAGTCTGCGTCGGGACCGAGGGTGTGCGGTATTGGTTCTTGTTAAACTGTTCTACCGTAAAGTGCTCGACTTCGCGTGCAGGTCGTCGGGCTACCGAAGCGGGGGTGCCATCCCCTCTGCAGAGGATCAAAATTGTGATGGCATGTCTTCGGATCATCCTCAGGGATGCTTCCCAGACCGTCGCCAATAGCCCATTGTGCAGCTCTAGGGCGACGTAAATGAACAACAACAACAACAGCATTTAATAGTGTTAGCTCTATTATTTACAGACTTGAACGACATGCTCAGGATGTGCCTTAAATAATGCCCGTAAAATTTGTTTTCAGAATCCGTATCAAAGATGAAGACAATAAAATCCATCGAGTTCTCAAATGGAAATTTAAGCAAAGAAAAAAAACAATAACGCTTTCGACGAATTACAGAATTACAGAAGAGGAGGCAGAGCAATCTGACAAATTACAGAAGAGGAAGGTGCATGTAATAAACATCAGAATAAGTTTAATTGTTCTGAAATAAGCATGATAAAAGCTAACAGAATATTGTACAATTTATCATGTCCCTTGCTCTATGGGTACACCAAAATGCTCAATAATTTTTACCGAAATATTTTGGTAATGATTTTGTTAAAATTAACTATAAAATGTGGTTTCATAATGTATGATGAAATTTCGCTAATGTGGCAGAGTTTGGTAATTTTATCATGATACCTAGAGCAATGCATAAAAGCTAATTATTCGGTTGAATTACCCTCTTCTGTTTTTGCAGACCAGACGGTCAAGCGGTTCGCATGCCTGACTACGAAGCCACTGGCTGCGGGTTCGAATCCCGCTCAGGGCATGGATGTTTCTCTGTGTGTGTTGTTCTCTATAGTGTGAATGTGGCCCACCCTGTAAACGGATATCTGTGGCAGTGTGGCGTGGGTAATGCACAGTTGCCCAGTGGGTAACGTTAAATGAGTAATACTTCCGGCATCTTCCTGTGCTATTTTCCTTATATTTTACTAAATGCATGCTTATAAGAACTATAATCTTCAAAACGAGAAATTTCGGTAAACCGTTATAATATGAACGAAAGGTTACCAAATGAATGGTTGAAATACCGCATATTTTCTTTTATAAAGCAGAATTATGTTTTTTTACAAGAAATGTTATTACAATAAAAAACGATATTTTTTTCATTCATGCAAATTTTTAAACTTCACGGCATTTCTAATGACCACCTTTCAACGCCTCCGTGTAACTTTCTGCAATCAAACCTCTCTTGTTGTTTCTTCTGGTGCTGTGACCCGTCGGATTTGTCAGAGATTTTGATTTTCCGTCTGCAAAATATTTATTTGCATACCTTAATATTTATACTGTTTAGTTATAATTTTGATGGGTTTTCTAAAAATGTATGTTAAGCGTGGTCTTTACCCCTGATATTGCAAAACATGTTTCGCAGATTATACTTGATGTAATCGACATTGACTCCGATAGATTTTTCAAAGCTTTCAAAATTAAAGAGAATCTTCAAAGAGATAGTTCCATCAAAAAATCTTCCACAAGGGCAATGTTCTCCCCATACTTAATCTAGAAGTTCCCCGGCTTAATGGGTTTGGTTCAAAATTACTAGGATACGAAGTTGAACACTGTTAGTCACAAACTAAAAATTCGCTCGGCTTTTCAACGAAAGTTATAAAATAAAATCATCACTAGAAATTTTTAAGTTTTCTTTTGTATTCATAACCATTAGACGTTGCGTGGGAAAAGTTTATTTTAGTGTTAACTGAAATTATATATTAGCAAATGTGTGGAATGGACTATTCACGAAATGTTTTTCATCATTAAAGAAACTATTCTCCAGGAGATGCTCTACGCAAAGATTATAAATAGTTGAAGAAATTACCATCCTTCATTGTTTGAGGATATGAATTTCGTCAAAAGTATATTAGGCTATTAACACAATTAGTTAAGAATATCAAAAATATTATAACGATTAAATGAAAATGAAATTATATATTAGCAAATGTCTGGAATGGGCACTGTAAAAAGGAACGATTCACGAAATATTTTTCATCATTAAAGAAACTTTTCTCCAGGGGATGCTCTACGCAAACAATACGAACAGTTGAAAAAATTACCATCTTTCATTGTTTGAAGATATGAATTTCGTCAAAAGTATATTAGGATATTAGCACAATTAGTTAAGAATATCAAAAATATTATAACGATTGTTATTAAAACTGTACTTAGTCACTGCAAGTATCAATTTGGGGAATTTTAATTGTCAAGCGGGCACACTAATCTCTACATCATCTCTACATACAACAGGAGTAGATTTACAATTAGTTTAAAATTTGTTCCCAGAAGGAATACAGAATCCTCTGCGAAAATTCTAGTATGCACTTAGATGATATACAGTTTAAGAATTAGTTTGATAAAAAAAATTAAATTTCGCATTTGGTTAAAAATTTATGTGGTTTATATAATTCATGTGATACAAATATCAAAAAACAGTTCATGGTTTAGTGAATCGTCATTTTTTTGAAAGGGTAGTTCTAGATTCGAAAAAAGCCACTTTTTCAAAATTAATGGAAAATTTTTCATTTTCTGATAAAGTAAATATCTAAAGTTAAATATTAAACTTAATACCCACATTCTTTTATATGTTTCATAAACTGAAATTTCCCAAACAACCAATAAGAAACTGAACCAATACTGTAAAATTCTTAAAGTAGAAGAAAAAATTCAGCATACTTAAGATGATATTTTTTCAAGCAACGCAGTCATATTACGTGCAAATTATCAACAGAATAGTGTCAAAAATAATCCCTTACCACTATTATTCAATTTCGTAACATGATATAGATTTTATAAAAACTCAACGTTTTTGACATTTTAACAACATTAATCGTTCTGCAGGGAATGAAAATGCGACAGGTTTCTTGCTTGGTTTGATAAAAACAGTGATAAGTTTAATATTCATTTTTATTAAGGCTCAAGTTTAATCCTTGATTTCTTTCTTGTTCCGATTTCGAAGACTTGTCTTATTTTAATAAAAAAACTAAATTAAATCAGTCATCAATATTTTTGATGTATTTTACTTTCATTTTTATGTCGCATTAATTCTGTTGTGTAGCGAACAGATCCTATGTCTCTTTATTATCCTGTTAAGGTATCTTTAAATGTCTTTTCATTTTCATTTCGATTAAATGCATAATGCATAAAAAATAGATAAATGATTTAACAGAGTGAAGAAATATGCAAAAATATTTTAAATCTTAAAATTTTAAATCAAATTTCATTATATATATATANAATATATATATATATATCGCTATATATATTGATGCATATTTCAAATGGCATATTTTTGAGTTCAAGTTGCGTCATATTATCGTATTAAGTTAATAAAAATATTTTTCAAGATTCAATTTGGCACCATATTTACGGTTAAATTGGTCTATGACTTGTTATGGTATAGGTTAATAAAACATGGCACCTTAATTGTTAATGGATAATTTTTTTCATAAATTATGTTATTCAGTAATCTAGATTGCATATGAATGGAAAATATATACATCGTTACGTAATCATAAGGATTTAATCAAATTATCTTTGAATGAAAGCAGCAGTAATGTGACTATAAATCAAGGTTTGGCTTTAGAAATTTAAAGCAGGTCAAAGAGGGTACGATTCAAGTATTCAGTTTAAATTTAGACATAAATAGATTGAATTTAAAATCACTGCTTTTCTAAGCAAATGCAATGCTCATATCAATCAGGTTGCCTTTGAGCTTTTCATAAAATTGATATTGTTCAAAGATTCTCGTTTCATGATTCATTTCAATAAATTCTGAACTGTTTGCAGCAATGATTTATTTACTCACGAGAAGTCGATAAGAATTTGATTTATGAAAGCATGCCCAACGAAATCTTAGTTATCTGCAGCAGAGTTGGGGTATTCATGACTTTTGTGTACAAAAGCTGTCTTATTACTCAATGAAATTTGATTATATTTGACTTGAAATTGAGGAAAAACTTGTTTTAAGCAAAGGATGGGTTACTAAATTTGAATTTTTTGTGGTCTTTCATTCATAGTTTGAAAAGTTTGTTATATAATATTTAAATGAATATTTAAACTTGAGGTATTGTTATTGATTTTATTATTAAATCTTTGAAAACGAACTATTATCTGACATAAATGACTGAGATTTTATTATAAAACTTATATGGCACTTCCCTTAAAAAAAACTATCTATAGTTGGTATTACTTTAATTTTAATAATTTATGCTTTTTTCAAGGTAACATTGAGATAACAGTCAAACAGTAGCAGTGAAATATCAAAAATATCAAAAACCAATATTCGTGCGTAAGCTCTTTCATTTTTATTAAAGTTTAATATCTGCATTAAAACTTCTGTGTAGAAAATATTTATAAATCTTAAAAAAAAATTTAGATTTATGAACAATGTAATAAAAATTTAACCGGTAAAAATATCTAATATCTAAAAATATCTAATAATACATATTACAAATCAAAACCAAAATCTTTTATACTAAATTTAAATTAAAACCTTTTACATCATAATTCAAACAAAATGTTTTACCTCGTAACCAAATCGAAACCTTCTATATCATAATCAATTCAAAAACTTTTATATTATAATCAAATCAAAACTTTTAATATCATAATTAAATCGAAATCTTATATAGCATAATCTAATTAAAACCTTCTATATTATAATAAAAACCTTTCATATCATAATCATATCATAACATTCCATATCATAATAAAATTGAAACCTTTTACATCATAATCAATTCAAAACTTTCTATATTATAATCAAACCAATACTTTTTATATCATAATTCAATCGAAATCTAATGTATCACAATCCAATCAAAACCTTCTATATAATAATGAAAACCTTCCATATCATAATCATATAATGACTTTCTATATCATAATCAAATCGAAATTTTCTATATCATAATCAATTCAAAACCTTCTATAGTATAATCAAACCAATACTTTTTTATATCATAATTCGATCGAAATCTAATATATCGCAATCCAATGAAAACTTCTATATCATAATGAAAACCTTCCACATCATAGTCATAATATCATATTATGACTTTCTATATCATAATCAAATCGAAACCTTCTGTGTCATAATCAAGTTGAAACCTTCCATATTATAATCAAATCAAAACTTTTCATATCATAATTAAATTAAAATCTAATATATCATAATCCAATCAAAACCCTCGATATTATAATAAAAACCTTCCATATCATAATCATATCATAACTTTTTATATCATAATGAAATTAAAACCTTCCATATCAAAAACATGTCAAAACCTTTTATATTATAATGAAATCAAAACTTTTTATATCATAGTTAAATCAAAATCTAATATATAAAAACCTAATCAAAACCTTCTATATTGTAATCAAAACCTTCTATATTGTAATAAAAGCCTTCCATATCATAATCATATCATAACTTTCTATATCATGATCAACTCAAAACCTCTTATATTATAATCAAATCAATACTTTTTATATCATAATTATAATTCAATCAAAGTCTAATATATCGCAATCCAATCAAAACCTTCTATATTATAATGAAAACCTTCCATATCATAATCATATCATAACTTTCTATATCATAATCAAATTGAAACCTTCTGTGTCATAATCAATTCAAAACCTTTTATATTATAATCAAACCAATACTTTTTATATCATAATTCAATCGAAATCTAATATATCGCAATCCAATGAAAACCTTCTATATTATAATAAAAACCTTCCCTATCATAATCATATCTTAACTTTCTATATAATCAAATTGAAACCTTCTATATCATAATCAATTCAAAACCTTTTATATTATAATCAAGCCAATACTTTTTATATCATAATTCAATCAAAATCTAATATATCATAATCCAATCAAAACCTTCTATATTATAATAAAAACCTTCCATCCATATCATAATCAAATTGAAACCTTCTATATCATAATCAATTCAAAGCATTTTATATTATAATCAAGCCAATACTTTTTATATCATAATTCAATCGAAATTTAATATATCATAATCCAATCAAAACCTTCCATATTATAATAAAAACCTTCCATATCATAATCATATCTTAAATTTTTTATATCATAATCAAATTGAAACCTTCTATATCATAATCAAGTCTAAAATTTCTGTATCATAATCAATTCAAAACCTTTGTTACAAGAATCAAACAAGATCGACCGAACCTTTATTCAAATCGAAAAACACAGACGACCCCTTAAGAAAGCAGCCGAATTGAACCAAACCTTTTTCATTGTTACAACAAGGCTCGATTCCCGAAACCTAGTTAAGATGGAAAAATCCCGGAATCGGAATCCACTTTACTGAAATCGTTGCAGCGTGTGCAATACAATTCCCACTTTTTTCTTCTTAGTTTTCCCGTCTATGCAAGAGATCTTCTGTTTTAAGTAAGGAGTGAATGTTTGCTGACGACTGGTTGCGTGGTTGGAAAAAGTAAAAAAAGAGAGAAAAAAGAATACGAAGAAAAAGAAGCATGTCTTCCATTATAAACTTGACCGCCTACTTCCATTGTGGACTTCGTAGGATGTTTCTTTCCTCGATTTTATGCACGAGGTAAGATCTTTGTATTTCCGAGAGGGGTATTAAATTAATTTCTGAAAGAGTTCAGAGAGTATGAATTTCTTGGAAAGAGAAATTATCTTCTTAAAAGACATTTGGAGTTAGCTGAACTGTAATTAACGATTAATCATGGTTTTCTTTGGAAATTCTATATCCAGTTAGATTACCTACCCAACAGCACATTTGTAAAGTAAAACTTGAATTGTTTTATAAATAAAAATGAACAAAATCTGGATAGATCTGCATCAGCTAAATATTTTTCTTATGTTTCATGAAACTAAAATATTTTTGGTGATGAAAGTTTCCTGAAATAAGCATGACCATCACATTTTTCTGAAAACGTCTAAAACAATTATTAAAAGAAAATGTTCGTTTATTTGTGTTTTTGTACTTATTTTAAATTAAATAAAGCTGATTTTGATAAAGATATCAAATTAATACATTACACATTATTAACTATGAATAAAAACAATATAAAACTATAAATCTGACTTAATTCTAAACTTTCCCATTCACGTAATGATATAAGAAAATAGTAAATAATTAAACATTGAACATCTAATAAGAACATACTAAAAAAGTTGCGTAAGGGTTTTTTTGTTCGTTTTATATCAATATTTTCAACTGAAAATATTTGTCAAAATTTTGTTATTGTTCCAGCAAGTTATTGGCGTTTCTTAAGTTTTTCTAAAAGTATTAAGTTTTAGTATATTTTTATTTGAGTTTGCTGCTTCTATTGCTGGTTATTGCTTCGATTGTTTACTCATTTTTGAATTCTGTTTTGTCTCCTAGGATATTGAAACCGATATTTACCGATTTAGAAGAAATATCTTATACTCGTGAGTGCTTTTTATAAATTGATATAAATATTTTATCTTTGAAAATCTCTTCCCTGATCTAGTCTGTTTGTTCCGTAAGGAAAGCATACTTTGCTTTGTCTCAAAATTTTGAGTTTTAAATAATTAAAATTGAATTAACTCTTCCAAAAACTTGTATTATAAAAATTTAAATAATCATTTTGGTTTTACGCTAACAATTTAAATTTTACGCAAAATAATAGTAATTAAGAAAAGATAAATTTTGAGTTAAGCTGTTGGAAATTTATGAGAAAATATAGTCAAATAATAATTTACTTATGTGTTATCTTATTATATTCAAACAAAACAGTCAAAACACCATAAATGAGATGGCAATGAAACTGTTAACTGTGAGAAAAATCGTTTATTAGCGGCTTTCACCTTATGCGGTTACACATCCAGAAATTTTTCACACCAAATAAACCCACCCAATTAAGTCGCTTAGTTCTTTTATACCCATTATAGCCGATAGCGCTTTTCTGTCAGTCTCATGAACGACAGAACTGGAGTTATAGTCCCAGTTTTAACACCACAATATTTCCTCCAATTCCTTTCATGAAAAGTTTCTGTTCATGTATTCCCCACCCTGTATTCCCCACCCTGTATTCCCTCTGTATTCCCCACCCTGTGTCCTGCACTCTCCAATACCCAATACCTAACGAAAAGCCTAGCACTTATGTTCAATTAAATTTATTTTTTACTGTCTTGAAACAAATGCTTGTTAAAATGGTTAACCGTATAGTTTTGTCCCGCACTCTCCAATGCCCAATACCTAACGAAAACCCTAGCACTTATGTCCAATTAAATTTCTTTTTCACTGTCTTGAAACCATGCTTGTTCAAAATGGTTAACCGTACAGTTTTGTATTCATGGTTTTATAACCGTACTAATTGCAAACGGTTTCAAAATCGTAAAAATAAAAAATGCTCTCTACCGTAAACTTTACGGCTAATTAGATGGACAGACTGCTACCAGTTATTTTGCCATAGTTTTAGAAGGAAAATTCTAACAGTGTAGAAGTAAATTTCTAAGTTTTTGATTTCACTTGATACTTAGAAAGTTATTGGAGAGTAAGGGGAGAGTATGGAGAGCCGGGAGATATGAGATACTTTTTCCGACACCCATAAAAAGAAACGAAAAACATTTCCTACAATGTAATTTCTAAAGATGCATAATTGCAAGATTTTGAATTTATTCTTTTATTGTATTTAACAGCTTTTACCGTAAACTTTGCGGTTAATTAGATGGACAGACTACTACCGGTTATTTTGCCATAATTTTAGGAGGACAATTGTAACAGCGTAGAAGTAAATTTCTAAGTTTTTTATTTCACCTGATACTTAAAAAGTTATTGGAGAGTCAGGGGAGAGTATGGAGATATGAGATACTTTTTCCGACACCCATAAAAAGAAACGACACCCATAAAAGAAAAGAAAAACATTTCTAACAATGTAATTTCTAAAGATGCATAATTGCAAGATTTTGAATTTATTTTTCATGCATTTAACAGCTTGGAGATTGAAAATATAATTTTTATTAATGAATAAAAAACCCCGTCTTATATTGCATAAAATAAGCATATAATCATCTAAAGATAGTACTCATCAATGCTTTCCTTTCCATCAATGCCTTGTTAATCTTCCATTGCATTTCTTCCTCTGGATTTTTAAAATAAATACATCACACCTACCATCAATAGAAATGCCGGATCAACCTGAAGAAAAAACTTCCTCAATCCCCATTACCCTCATCAATTAGATTTACACTTTCAGCTAATTCACATTCTTTAAATTTTTATATTTCGAAAGTACGAGTCTTAAAAGGTCGAGTCAGGAACTTCGTTGCTAAAGCAACAACCCTCACTCCTGTCTGTACTATTCCCCGATGTTGCTTCAAATTTATTTAACAAGGTATTAGGTGGATTTTTTTTTCTTCATGAATGTTTGGTTTTATTTCAAAAATTTTCCGACTGATGGCGCTGTTGATCGCGTTTTGATGCTTGCGAATTTTATTCGCTAATTACGAAATGTGATTGCGACATTTGTAAGATTTCAAAAATATCGCACTGTTATTTTCTTTCATTAAGAGTTTAGAAATGGTGTTGTAATTTTCAGCTGCTTTTCGTTCATACACAGGTTTACAACTTTTAGCTCCATTCATTGCAATTTTTTCAATAAAAAAACGAACTTAGGGAAGAAAATTTTACACCCTGTCGCTTGAATATTCTGAAAGAGTTTATTTTAAACATGGAAAGTTCTCCTAGTGTATTTTATAAAAAAACCGTTAGTTTAAATTAGGAAGCACTGTATTTAGGTTAGATAATTTTGCAATTTAAACAAATGTCGAGAATTCTCTGTAGAAACTAATTCATTTTTATTCCCATATCTTTTAGTAATAATCATAATTATCTTTAAGTAATAATAACTTATTTTCAAGTAATACTTGAAACAGAAGTTTTTTAGTACTGAGTACTTTACTAAAGATCATTGTAATTCAATTCTAGTATGAAATAAAAATAGCGGTAGCCCTACTTTCATAAAATTTCACATGTCCTTTTTCGCTCATAAAATAGCTATTCTTTGTTGATAATAACAATGTTAGCAATTTTATGACAAAACCCATGTGTAGCAATCACGCTTAACTTGAATTGTGTGATTTTGGAGAAAATTTTGTAGACTACTGAAAGCTTCTTTAATTAGAAAATCTCATGCCATGAGATACTTTCGAGGTTTCAGATCTACATTTGATGACAATATAAACTTTTTCATGAAGCCAATTAATTAGTAACGAACTACAAGAAGTAGAAAGAGATTTAAAGACTAGAAAAATTTGTCCTACTAATAAAATCTTGTTTTACAACTTCAGGACCGTCTAAATCATATAGTAAATTACACAAAGTTAGAGAAGTATATTTACGTGAGTTGCAGTTTCCGTGAATATCTGGAGCTGATAGTTAAATTTGCATGTATAGACCAAAACTAATTTATTTAGAACTAATAATGTTATATGCCTAACCGCAGTTATAAACATCGTTTTCTTTATTATTTTAAGAATAGTTACTAAACAATATGTTTAACTTAGATAATATTAAGCATAAATCATTTATGAAGAATAATACTGTTTCCACCTTACGGGAAATTGAAATATTAAAAACTGTTTAATACTTGGAGTTAAATAAGAAAAATTGACAAAAACGCTTTAATATATAAATAGAGGTTGCATTGATTATGCACAGTTGCAATTTTCATTCGAAAAATAGGGTAAAATAACGGGTAGTCCATCCAATTAACCGTAAAGTTTATGGTAAAAAAACATTTATTATATTTAAAGGTTTTGGAACCGTTTACATCTAATGTGGTAAAAAAACCATGAATACAAAACTATACTGTTTCCTAACCATTTACAACAATAATGGTTTCAAAACCGTAAAAAGGAAATCAACTGGGAATTGGTGATAGTTTGGTAGTTTTATGCTGTTATATCCATCCATGCATGAATGGAAGTTTTGTAGTTTAATAGCCCACGGTAGCAAATTGGGAAATGCGGGACGCTGGAAACTTTTCATGCATTGAAGTTAACAGAGGAAATAATGTGGCGTCAAAGCTGGGGCTCGAACCCCCGTTCTGTTGGTCATGAGACTGTCATCTTAGCCCTTTAGGCTATAATACGTACCCATCTGCAAGAAATAAGTAGCTTCATTAGGTGGGTCTAGTTGGTGCAATAAAATTCTGGTTTTTTAACAGTATTAGGTGAAAGCAATTAATAACAGTTTTTCTCACCGTTGACAATTTGAATACTATTTTATTTACCGTTATTTGACTATCTTGTTTGAATATGATAAGATAAAAATTAAGTAAACTTTTATTTAACCATTTTTTCCAAGAAATTTCTAACAGTTTGTGAAGAAGTTAAAGAGCTTTTATTTAATTTAGGAGAAATTTTATTATTTAGAACATGAGAAAATGTATTCAAAATAATGAAAAGAAAGTGCTTATAAAATTACCAAAAAAGCTTTAAAACGCACAATTTTCTGCCTATTATCAGTGCAGTTTTAACCTCCGAGTATTATAATTTTTAATTAAACTTAAAATCCCTTTGAAGAAAATTAGACATTGACTATCTGATAAAGCTAAATAGTTTTCTTTGAATTAGGAAGAAACTTTATTATTTTAAACTTGAGAAAATGTAATCAAAATAATAAAAAGAAAGTACTTATAAAATTATCAAAATAGTCTGATTACGCACAAATGAGTGAAGTATTTTGCGTCCATTGCTAGTACAGTCTTAAGCTCTAAGTATAAAGTTTTAAAATCAATTTGAATAAAGTGCTACATTATGTATGTGAAGAACTTCAATAGTTCTTTAAATTTAATTTCGAAAAAGGAATTTAAAACGTGAGAAAATGTAATAAAAATAATGAAAACGAACTTCTTATAAAATTATCAAGCAAATTTTAGCAGAATTTCAAGAGTAAGGAATTTTGTGTCCATTACTAATTAGGTTTTAAGCTCTGAGTATTTCATTTTTTAATTAGGCTAGAAATCATTTTGAAGAAAGTGCTACATTGACTATGTAAGGAACTTAAGTAGTTTTTATTTCATTTGAAAGAAATTTTATTTTTCAAAACGTGAGGAAATGTAATAAAAATAATGAAAGTAATGTTCTTATAAAATTATCAGAAAAATTATTCAACAAAATTTTGTGAGTGAGGCATTTTGCGTCTTTTTCTAGTAATTTCAAGAGTAGTTATTTTCCCTTTACCTAAGTGTAAAACTTTTAGATTTTAAGATTGTCTTGTCCTAGTTTAGCATTTGTTAGCACATGGACAACTTCTCACCTCTTAAATAACATTAAACTTTATATATATATATATATNATATATATATATATATATATATATATATATATATTTAAAAAAAAAACGTTTTATCAGCAATTTTAAGGGAAAAAAGCGAAAATCGTAACACGTCTAGCAGCTAGACTCCTTACTAAGCTTCCATTTAAAATTTGTTATTGGCTTCTTAGAAAGCTTAATGTACGAATTATTTTCCATTTCACGTTAAAGTTTTATTAGCGAAGAAAATACTGAAGCTTATATAGAGAAAAGTTTCTTTATTTTTAAGAAAACTCCTACTTTTCAGAAAAAGGCAAGCTTTATCCATCGAAGTTATTGCCATTCTCCAACCATGGATGTCCCATTTATATTAATCCTCTTAGTAGGGCAAGAAAAGCCTATCATACTTGTCACAGCGTACTCTCGCTTTTAATTTTACGCCTGGCTGAAGAGTTTTTATCCTCACTTTCAAAAGAAGGGAAACATTAGTCCACAGCCCGAAGAGATAATCTTAAAGCCCGAATTGTTTTAGATATGTTCGTCTCGACGCTTGTCTAAGTTAAAGAAACTGTTTCTAGCTCTCGATTTACTTTTTATTATTTTTATGACTCAAAGACAACAGAGAAATAGGATACGTGGTGGAATGACAATAAAAATGAAATTATGGGGGAAGTTATGGGGGAAAATGCGGGCCATATGTGAATGCATGCGGCAGAATAAATAAATTGTTTCATATATCTCGAGAATCAATCGTTAAAATTTTACCAAAGATGCTTGTTTTCGAAAATGTATTTATACAGCTGGAAGAATTTTTTTTATTTCTTTTAAGTTTTATTTGAGCAGATTTTATAATTTATAGAATAAAATTTTATTTATGAGTCTATTAATATTTTTTTTACTGTATGGACGTCCCGAGAACTCTTCCCGAAGCCAGACTCGCGAGTTGATGGTTTACGTGTTAAGGCTGTTTTTCGATGGTGAGATTTCAGCAGCTACTCATGACTGCTAGGTCTAGTTTAGGCCATCTTTAGCCAGTGCTCTCTATGTTCATTGTGAGAATGAAATTTTGAGAAAATGGAAAAAAACTTTTTGTAGTATAATCGCTAAAATTTTACCAAAGATGTTTGTTTTCGAAAGTGTATTTATACAGTTGGAAGAATTTTTTTTATTTCTTTTAAGTTTTATTTGCACAGATTTTATAATTTATAGAACAAAATATTTTTTATGAGTCTATTAATATTTTTTTTACTGTATGGACGTCCCGAGAACTCTTCCAGAAACCAGACTCGAGAGTTGATGGTTTCCGCGTTAAGGCTGTTTTTCGATGGTGAGATTTCAACAGCTACTTATGACTGTTAGGTCTAGTTCAGGCAATCTTTAGACAGTCCTCTTTATGCTTATTGTGAGAATGGTATTTTGAGAAAAAAAATTTGTAGTCCAGTTTTTTAAAATTTAAAAACCTTGTCCAATGCTGTATGATCTGTACTCATAATAATTTGCAAGCATCAGAATAAGGCATTGACTTTGATAATTTTCTTCTAGTTGGAAAAATGTCACCAAAGTGGCAAATTTAAAAAAAAAAATATTAACTATCAAAATATTTTAGTTATTTGTCCGTTGTAAACCCCAGACTATTCTTTACATCAAGTAGGTATATATAGTTTAATATTATAGTTTTGATTCAAGGGTGAAGTATTAAAACTGTGGCTTTTTTATTTTCCTTGGCAAAAGAGCTTCGAAGAACCATCTTAACGAAGGTAATTCACTTCGAATGGGGATGTAAGATTAACCATTATATAACGCATAGTATGAAGCTGAGAGAATCAAGTACTTTTTTCAATCTCCATCATTAGACAGGTTTTAAATTTTTTTTCTCGTGACTTTAAATTGGGAGGAGTTCTCATAAAAGCTGCTCTGTACTTATTTGAATGTCCATTTTGATTTTATCAATTTTCCATTTAACACACGTTATGCAGTCAGTATCAATTAAATGACAAGGTTTACACTTGAACTATTAACCTACCGATCCTTAATTTTTAGAATAAGTTACTAAAAAGCTTTAGGTCTTTAGGTAAGATTTTTGATTTCGATTTCAACTTATCGTGTTCAGTAAGGGTGGTAGGTTATCTCAATCTGATACAAACACCTTTGCTTTTGATTGAATTTAACTTTACAAATATTTAAATCAAGTATGATTAATATATTTAATGAAGTTTGCATTTAGAGACATTAACTATAATAATTATAATATTTTTTAAAAATATTATTGCAGAAAATAAAAATATTTTAAAATATATAAGTTTTTACAGAACTAGCATATTGAACTAATATATTAAAAAAAAACGTTTAAAATGGTGTACTTCATCGTTTCTCATTTTAATTTACTGAGATTTAAAAACGTCCGGAATGGTTTATATTTTTGGATTATATTGTTTATTTATCTAGTATTATTTTTAATACTCATTTTGCTATTATCAATTTTCCCTTAACTCTCCCACGTTTTCACCGTTAATTTTAATCAAAATTGATTTTAATCATAAAGTTGAAACTGGTACCCTACATATCCTGATTTCTATACTAAACTTTTAAATTGAATTTCGTCATATCACTAAAAAAGCCGTAGTTTTCTGCCAGATTTTCATTGAACTGGATATATCATTTTGGTCGCAATTAATCGTGCACTTTAAAAGTTGAAAGTAATTGTTCAAACTGATCCTACTAGCATCTTCTAATTTTTAAATCAATTACTCTATGCAGGTCAGAAATAAAATTTAAAAAAAAATTTACCTGGAAAAATTAGCATATTTTGTCATATTTAATACAAGAATTATATATATTCTTAGAACTGAACAAAACTTGTATTAAAAATAAAAGTTTTGAAACAGCGCTTTTTAAAATTGACAAAACTATTTATTTTAATTAATACTAAAAAAAGTGTACAATAGTATAAATTAACAAGAAATGTAATAGTTTTATAATATTTAATACAATTAAATCCTTAATTACGTTAAGTTATTACGCTGAAAAACGTATATACTGACTTATTAATTAGATAAGCATTATTAGGTGAAAGTATTTGCAATAGAAAAAAATAGAATTAATTTAAATAATGTAAGTAAACGGAACTAATAGCAGTGATGTCCAAAGTAAGCAAAAATTATTTTTAAACATAAGAAGATTGAAAGAAATTCCAAACATTTTTTATAAAACTAAAATAGGTATTAAAAAATGTGGGAAGTTTTTTTTTACATTTAAGATAAAAAATGATAGAAGACATTTATAAAACATGTTTTTAGCTAAAAGTGTCCTTACTTACAAGAACATCTGACAAATAAGAAAAGGAAAAAAAATGAAACATGCAAAACTTTGTGCATGAAATTCTTTTCAAAAGTAAGATTTTTAATTTTTATTTCTTTTATGAAAGACAAAAATTGTTAAAAAAAGTAAATTATAAATTTTTTTTACTATCACCGAAAGATGGATTAAGCATTTTTTAGGAGGCATTTATAGAACAAAAAGTAATGAGATTTTTTTTTCTAATTTTATTATTTAGAATATGAAAGAAAGATTCTTCTTTGAAACATGCAATAATTTTTTTTAAAACAAAATATAGCTTAAGGTTTAATTTCTAATGTAATAATATT
The DNA here is from genome assembly GCF_043381705.1 of Parasteatoda tepidariorum. Taxonomy (NCBI): domain Eukaryota; kingdom Metazoa; phylum Arthropoda; class Arachnida; order Araneae; family Theridiidae; genus Parasteatoda; species Parasteatoda tepidariorum. Next base: position 35,042,580 of record NC_092214.1, on the reverse strand, counting down.
AATAAATTCCTATTTTTCTTTATTGCCCTACCTATTATGAAGAGTTTTATTCAATGGTCAAACAAGAAACATTCAGATAAATTACCTTCATTATTTTAAAACTTGAATTATTTTCATTCAGTTATAGTAATTGATTTTGCAATTATAAAACTTTGAATCAAATTTATTAACGGAATAAATTGCTTATTACTCCCGCAAAATTTAATTCTTTTAGCCCCACCGGGAAATACATGACTCACTGATGAAAATACTACTGGGATATAATTGTCCCGATTGAAAAAACCAGGTGGGACAATTATATCCCAGTCCCCCCTCAATTACTCAATTAGTTAATTTTCATGCTATTTCGGTAGAATATTGTTATTTTTACCTTAATTGATTTGTTAAAGTCTTAATTGGTCTTTTTATTGGAAAAGAAAAAACTAGTCTTGAAGGAAATAATATTTAAGTGCCACAAGTTTATATATTCATCAAAGTCATTATAATTTTCAACCTTATCATTCCACTCTCGATAAAGATTTTCTAAACTCTACAAGAAAATTCGATTTGCTGCTCTTGTCTTCCATTTCTCCTCTGCTTCTTTTCTAAACTAAACTCAGTGGAGCGACAGCCCATAGAGGGCCAAGGCCTACTGTGCCCATTTCAGTTTTCTTGACCTTGGGCTCTAAGGTGCAGGAGCAGATGTTCCGGTTAGGTAGTCAGCCGAAAGCGGAAAACCTAGTGTTTAGATCTCAAGCATGCTTGGTACTCATATATCGACCCACTGATGGGATGAAAGGCTGAGTCAACCTTGCCTGGCCCGAGGTTCGAACCCAGGACCTGTGGCTCGGGAGAGCGAAACACTACTACCTGCTTCTTTTCCAATTTCATTAAATCACCTGGTTTGTGGTCAATATTCTGTTCACCTAATATCCAGCTATGGCCTGTTCTTCAAGCGATTCAAAATTTTAATCCATTCGATGATAGTTCACAGTTACACAGTTTCATGTCGCCTTATCAGGTTACAATAAAATTATCCAAGTCATAAATTTTAAGTATATAGAACAATAAAAAGACTTGTCATAGAAAAAAAATGGCTAACAGTTACTTTATAATGCTTTTTTAATTTTAAAACTGGCAATACACTTTCTCTTGTTTTATTTCCTTTTAAATATTTGCATTATTTTTTTCAAACTGATTAAAAATTTTGTGGTGATCACAGCATTAAATATGGAGCAGTAAAATAGCTAATAGTAAGTTTCAGTATTTTCTTGAATTACGAAACAGGCAATGATTTTTTTATTGGATTATTTTCATTGCAGCTACTTTCATTGCCTTCTAATCTAATAAAAAAGGGGAGAACGAAGCACATTTTAAATTTTCCTCTTCTACTTTTTATCAATCCACAACTTTTCTAGTTTTTTTTCTTTTTATAGCTAGTTAGTATTTGTAAATGGTGCTTTGTTTTGTGTCCTATAAATTGTTTTTCTTTTTTTTTAAATTAACTTTTATTTCAAATGAGGTCCCTTGTTTCTATTTTCCAACAAGCACGTCATTAGTGTGCACAAGATTTTTTTCCTATGTCCACCCATATTCTCTTATAACCGTCGCTGAACGGCCGATCCATTTTAAGGTTTACGACTATCCGTAGCATTGTAATTTTGAACCCAATCCAGAAGGCAAGGGAACTTCTGAATCAAGTATTGGAAGTAATTAACCTTCGTGAAGGACATTTTGATGGAACTAACCCGCATTAGCGTTACTTTTAGAGGAAAACCACGAAAACCTCCCACGGTTAACCAGACAGCAAGGGACTCTAATCCATGACCACGGAGGATATTTTACGTCAGCATTGTGGTCAGTGTCAGAAATCTTGCCCACTATCCATTGCTGGGATTCGAACCCGGTTCACTTCGTTGGACAGCGAACGCTTCATCACCTGAGCCACCAAGGCTCAATACCCACCCATATATTGAAATTAGTCTTTCGGGTATCAGAAAGACAGACGGCATTGACCATTCTTTCAGGAGGCACCATATAAGGTGTGCCATCGTTAGCCGACAGTAAGAAGGACAGATATATAGAAGAAGGAAAGAACCGCCATGCCTCTGAACCTGATTCTAACCCGGGACCTTTCAGACATGGGGCTAGCTCCCTGACTACCGTCGGGGTCGGCATTGTACACAAGACATTTGACACCTTTTAACAACTCTAAAAATAAGGAAATATAACATTTAATGGGAATAAAATACCAAACTTTGACCCCTAAAATCGTAATACATTTAAAAAGGTTAGTAATAAATTGCCAAAATTAATTTATGACTTTATTATTCCTGATTTGCTTCTACTTAATCAGATAGAGAGGCAGTTTTTGTACGTTCGCAAAATGTTAGCCTGGATAATGTTATTATGGCGCTGTCACTAGACCATTCATACCAACTCAGTAATAGTTAGAAGCGAGCAAAGTAACCATATTTTTTTTAAATCTATCCAAGGGGTAACTTTGTTTAGCAAACACAAAGCGTTATATCAAGCTTTTTTCGAGCTTTCATGCATCAAGAAACTGGCTTTTTTATGTTATTGAAAGACAAAGAAGTGTGTCGCAGGGAGACCTCTAAGCAATTTTGTCCAGGGGCTCAAGGCTTAGGTTAAGGTACCAGCTATATCTTAAGCTATATATATACGGCTTACCAGCTATATATATAAGGCTTACCAGCTATATCTAGGCGATTCACCAATTAAAATTATTCAGATAGTTTCACACTACAGTGAGGAAAAAAAGGTATAGTTAAAATAACCAGAATATGACAAAATTTACCGTATTTCTGGCTCTATGGGAGCACTAAAAAGTTCGGTAATTTTATCAAAGCACTTTGGTAATGATTTTGATAAAAGTAATAATAAAATATGATTTTATAATATGGGATAAATTTAGTAAATGGAATAAAATTTGGTGATTTTACCATGATATCTTAAAGCACGATATATAAACCAATTATTCGGTTAAATTTACTTTTCAGATTTGTACATTTTAATAAATGTGAGGTAAAACGAATTATAATTTTGAAAACCAGTATTTGAGGTAAACCTCTACCATACGGAATGGAAAAGATACCAAATGGATGATATAAATGCGGCATATTTTGTTTTTATTAACTAGAATTATGAATTTTTTTTATCAGGAATGTCATTAACATTTAGCACAGCAATTTTACCAGATTTGTTTTGCTGTGCTATAAGTACAGAGAAATGGCAATGCAATTGTGGTTGTCATTGTCATTTTCAGTTATCACATAAAACAAGTCACTGTTAAAAATGCTGGAGTCTGTCGAATCATGCGTAACCCCTATGAAGCCTGGGTAACCCATATTACAGTACTTACATTTGATTAAGCGAGATTATTGTTCAATCTCAACAAATATTTGTTTTAATTTCATACCTTATTCAGTTTTTCTTAATGGTATGAAGTTCTGTTATTATAAATGCATTTTAAGAAAAATAATTTTGAGAACGTAAAGTATTAAAATAATACAGTAAAATATATGATAAAAAGAAATTGAAACCTTAAATTCATGTTATTCTTTCATACTTACATCGAATTACGAAATTAATGAGAAATTAAATTAAAGATAATGCTTCTGATTTATAAAAAGAAATGTTATCAGATTTCGTTTAACAGTTAAGTCTCCAGAAAATTTCGTTTCCATATATGTTTTACGAGGAAAATATCTACCCACAACTTCCTCAGAAGGAAAATTTGAACATTCCATTATCTAAATCAAATATTTTAAATGCAGAAGTATTTTCCTCTAGATGCACTCAAAAGATTCAGGTATTCTGAAAAATAGCTGCTCCGAAGAAATTGAAACTTTCGAAGAAAAATATATTAAAATCGGAAATTACCTTTTTTCTTACTAAGAAAAGAGTATTTCATCATATAAAATAACCAATATTTAGCTTATATTTCTTAACATTTTAATTTAATTTAGTTGTCGGAAAGTTATTATTAAACATAGAAAAGATGATCGATTATACTTAAAAATAAAATGAAGGACTACATTCAAAAACTGTATGGATTCAATTCTTAAAACCTTATGATTAACCTTAATGATTTATCTTTAACCCTAGTAAAGAGAAATCATTTTGCTGATATTAAGAACTATAAATACTTTATACACTGAACAGCGCAATTTTGATGAAACCTTAATAATCTTCCAGCTAAAAGATATTGCCGTACAAATTATTATTTTTTTTACGTTAAAACATAGTACTTTTTATCAAGTTGAATTTTGCTCTACGTGAACTAAAAAAAGATTTAGCTTAAAATCTTACTAATTGTTCACCAACTTTTGTATGATGTCGAAATTAGCATATTATGATGAACTGTTGAACCAAAGTTTGTTGAGGCTGTTGAGTAAATTGATAGAAGTGCATCCGAAGTACAGTGACCTAAAAAACTTTTAAAAAATGCTATTTTAGAGCTAACTCTAAAATAGTATATATTACAGCATATATTTTCAAACACACACACACACATATATATATAAATATATATATATTTAATATAAAAGTTAGTTTCAAATAAAAATTGTATTTTTTAGTTTCACAGAATATTTTAAAATGGAATGAAAGTGTGCTTCTCTAAAAAAAATTAAATTCATGTGATTTCTATTCTCCTGAAATGTACACTGAGATAAAAAAAATAGGGTCAAAACTACCTAAATTCGGTAAAATTTACCGTATTTCTGGCTCTATGGGAACAGAAAAAGCTTGGAGCAAAAAATGCTGGAATAGGTTCAAAATTACAAGGCTACGGAGTTGAACATTAGCAAACCTAAAAATTGGGTCTGCTGTTTAACGATGGTAATAAAATCATGCATAATGAGCTGTGGTGGCTCAGGGGATAGCGCGTTCGCCTTCCAAAGAGTTGCACAAATATTGCTACTTTAAATGACATTCGATCATTTTTGAAATTCTAATGAAGCAAGCAATGGCAACCAAAATCTCAGTTACGAAACTTTTGTTTTAAAAAAAGTTTAAATAAAGAAAGGATAAAAGTGTGCCGTATATAAATAACAAAAAAAGTAAAACACCACGAAAAAAGCATAGTCAATATAACATTAAATGCCATACCATATTTGCTGTTTTCTATCACTCAAGATTGAAAAGAAAATTAAGTTTATTTCAAAATGCTGGTATTTAACATTGTTATTTATATATTACATGCATGTAATTGTAATTGTATTAAGGATATATATGTAATTGAATAAACTTTGAATTTAACTGCATTTTAAAGAATTATTTCTCTTAATTAAATAATTTAAACTGTTTCAATATTGTTTAAAACGTTACTTAGTTTGCTCAGAAAAATCACTGAAATTCTCGATAAATATCCTTCCTATTGAAGGATTTTAAGAAAGCAATTACTTTTGTTCGTAAAGTCTGATCTCAAAACTTATGTTTCAAGAAGGAGCTAATGGACTAAATGGAAGGCTTAGGTCGTAAGCTATCTTCGTTCAACAAAGGATTTTCATCATCATTCGGATTGAGCAACAGATAATTTTCTACTGACTATCCTTAAGATTCTAAAAGTGTTTGTTTAGCTATAAAGATCTTTAAAAGGTCCCTGTATTTTATTCCCTCGTAAATATAATATTTATGTTGAAACGTTTATTAATAAATTTTGCTGCTCTTACACGCATTTTATAATTATATTTATCTAAGAAAAAAACAAGCAATAGTTTTATTATAAATTATTATGAAAACATCAACCAAAATTATTCTTATTATTTAATAGTTTGTTTAGGCCTAACAAATCCTTTAAAGACCTTTAAGTGATTGTTACTGAAATACAAGTTTAGCATAGATGAATATTCGGATACCAATTATTTATATTTACAAAATTACTTATTAAAATAACTACCAACTTTCACTTACAGTGCATTAGTTGTCTAGGCTTTAAGTTTCATTCTTTCTGAAATTCAAGCTCAGCTTAAACGAATGACTGGATTTATATATATATATATATATATAGCTGTTTAAAGTTAAAAAAAATT
>NC_092214.1:35030911-35036041 GCF_043381705.1 Parasteatoda tepidariorum | reverse complement strand
ACAGGTATAAAATGCATGCATGGAAAGTCTCTCCGTCACACACACACACACATATATATATATGTATATAAGTTCAATATGAAGATTAAAACAAAGAAAAATTATAGACATATGAAAAAAGGGGGGGAAATAATAAGTAAAAAAATAACAAACAACAGTTTAAAAAAAAGATATAATCTTTTCTTCAGCCCACACGATTATATCCGCAAAACAGAGTGCTTTCTGATATTGCATCAATAAAACCGAAGCAATATATATTAATATATTTTGCTTCGGCTTCATTGATACAATATCAGAAAGCACTCTGTTTTGCGGATATAATCGTGTGAGCTGAAGAAAAGATTATATATATATTTTTTTTTGAACTGTTGTTTGTTATTTTTTTACTTATTATTTCCCCCCCCCCTTTTTTTTTCATTTGTCTATTATTTTTCTTTGTTTTATTCTTCATTTTGAACATATCTAATGAGTTCTGTTTACTTGCAGCTTAAGCGCATTAAATGAAACTTATTGTTTTTCTTAACTTTCTTCGTGTTTTCTTGTATTTATTTATTTATTATATATATATATATATCTTATAAATGCTAACGTTAAATAGTGAAATCCATTATTTCATAGAATAACAAGGTATTAATGAAATACGTGGCAAAGTCACTTTAATCGAGAACAAATCGATAATCAAAATTATTGAAATAATTTTGTTTTTGAAATTGTTAGGTATATAAAATGTATGAGGATGTTCAATGAATACTAAAGTCACAGTTTAGCTTGTTTATCGTCCAGATTTATAGAATTGAGTAATAACTTCAATACATTGCTCGTTAATAACTTGAAATCTGTGTTCATTTTTTTAATCAATCACTTACACAACTTAAACAAATTGCGTAAGCAGTTTGATGCAGTCGAACTTGTTTGTTTTAAGCCCTGATTTAACTAGTTTCTATATAACGAGGAAATTTTTAACAAATGGTTTGTTTAGTTTTAAAGAGAGACCATATGAAACCATTTTATTACAAATAAAACTCGCATTTAATGAAAAAGAATTCCCCACACTTCTTGAAAATACTGTAAGTACTCAAACTTTTAAAAACCGCTTGAAACCGACTGTTCGTGGAATTTTTATTTGCTTTGAATTTCACATTTTTTAATAAATTTGTTTATCTATTATCATATATGTCTGATACGACTTGCATTAAACGCGCAATTGTAATAGCTAAAAGAGGATATTGCTGTGCAAGCCATGGGATAGATTTCTTACTTGCGATTCTGTGGAGTACAGATTTTATGGAGTTTGTCGACAAACAGTTAATTTTTTGGACTCTATTTGTGTTAGTACTAGATGTATATTTAATGACTACGTAAACAAATTGTCGAGGTTCAGTCACATCACCTAAGCCATTGTTTTATTCATGATCAGTAAATTTTACAAAAAAAAAAAAAAAAATTAAAATAGTTTTCTTGTTTTTTTATTTGTATATAAAATATTTAGAGCCTTTCGTATTAAAAAAAACACCCTGATTTAACGAGCAATATGGTTCGGTTCTCACTTCTCGTTATAAATTTTATAATTTAAGGATAAGAAAGTTTTAAAATTTCTACATAAGTATTAAGCCGGGATGGAATTTTTAAGCCTTAACCACCATGACACTCCTAGTCATAAGCCATGAAAATATAATAAATAAAAAAAGCTATTAGATAGTTATTTATAATAACCATTTAAAACCTATTATCTTCAGCATGCTGTTTTGAAATCATATTCAAACTACTTAGGTAAGGACATATTCCCACACTTGTTATAATAGAAAAACATTTTTAAAAAAGTATTTTTACGTAAAAATGCTTTTAAATCGAAAAGGAAATTCGTGTAAATTAGAACTCCCCAATCCCATTTATTTCTTGTCAATATTAACTTGGTTGTTTTATAAGTAAACTAAAAAAATGTTCTTAGAAAAAAAGGGAAGCTAATTAAAATTATTTTCCTTCTCCTAATGGCTGCTCTTTTTAAATGTTTCATTTTGCCTTTTTTTGTCTTTAGCTCAATATTTTCTTTAGTAAACGTTGTTTAATTTTTTGACCAGAAAAAAAAGCCGTGCTTCTTTTTCCATGAAAGAAATAAAATCCTTTGAGAATTTCTTCAGTGTTAAGTTATTAAAATAATTTAATAATAAGTATTAGTTTAAAATCTCTTTTTAATCTGTATGTTACATTAAAAACTTTTTTAAACTAGTTTTTAATGCAGCATATAGATTAAAAAAAGATTTTAAACTATTAACTGTCTCACAAGCAATTAAAATTTTAAATTAGTTTAATACTTTCGATAAGTCAGTGATGGTGACTGATTTTTTTTTCAAATATGAACTCCATAATTCCTAACTTGAAAATAGATTTAAAATTCCTTTTTTTCATTTTTTTGAATAGATAATTTGAGTTTTGTTTTCTAACGTATACAAATAAAAATTTAATAACCTAGATTTGATTTTTAAATGCTGTTTGTGTTTAATAATTTGAAACTGTTTGATCAATTAAAAATAATAGCTGATACACTACTGGCCATTAAAATTGCTACACCAGGAGGGAATGCAAATAACCGAATGATATTTATTGGACACATACATTATAGTCGGAAGAACAAGTGATTCAACTTTCAGGATATTTGGATATATAGATACTGAGTAATCAGTACTCAGAGCAGCCTCCCCAGACAGCAATAACAGCAGTTATTCTCCTGATCATCGAGTCGAACAGAGATTGGATAGAAGGGACGGGTACGGCATTCCATGCAGCTTCAACATTATGCCACAATTCATAGAGCGTAGTGACTGACGAGTGGTGGCGTGCGAGTAGTTTGGCAGCCATTGACCAGACGTTTTCAATTGGTGAGAGATCAGAAGAACGTGCTGGCCAGGGCAACAGGCGAACATGTTCTGTGTCATGGAAGGTCAGGACAGTGCGGGCAACACGTGCATTGTCTTGCTGAAGCGTAGCGTTATGGAAGACTCGAAGATAAGGCAGAGCAACTGGCCCTAAGACATCAGAAATGTAACTGCTGCTGTTAAAATTGCCGGTAATGTGAACAAGAGGTGATCGAGACGTGTATCCAATGGCACCCCATACCATTACATCAGGTTACTGTCCAGTATGACGATGTCGTATTCAAGCTGCCAATGCGCGTTCTTCACGATGTCGCCAACCACGGATGCGGCCATCATGATACTGTATACAGAACCTGGATTCATCTGAAAAGACGACGTCATGCCATTCCTGCTTTCAGGTTCGCCGTTTATTACACCATTGGAGGTGCTTCTGCCTGTGATGCAGCGTCAAGTGTAACCGAAGCCATGGTCGCCATGCTGACAGACTATGTTGCTGCAAACGTCGTCGAACTCTTCGTGCAGACACTTATTGTCCTGCAAATGACCCAATTTGTTGACACTGGGCTCGTGACGTAGCTGTACGATCCCTTAAGGCCATGTTGATAACATGTCTGTTCTTCTACTATTAGTGATGTTGGGCCGCTGAGATCCTGCACGGCGTTCCATGTAACCGGCATGAAACCTTCGATTTCATATTCTGCTAACAGTCATGGGGTCTCGGCCAACGTGAGCAGCTATACTTCGGTATGCTGCTCGCGTCCTGGAATCCCGGTAAGCCACAATTCGACCTCAATCAAACTAAGACAGGTTCTCCCTCTTACACGAGGCATAACAAAAAATGTCAGCATGAGAAACTTACTGTCAAATCTCTTCTTTTATACACATCGTAGGTATCGCTACCTCCGCCTGCTTTTTATGAATGCGCTGATAAGCTACTCATTTGCATTCCACAACATGCTTTATCCGTCCTGCAATTTTCACGTTCGTGGTGTGTCACCCTCCCGATGTAGCAATTTTATTAGCCAGTAGTGCATACTTGGAAAACAAAGTCTGTAACAATTTGTTCTCACAATTATACTTTTTGAAACATTTTTGCTATATTTACCATTCGTTATTTTGTATTTTATAGTGTATAACACATGTACACATTTCTGCTTTTGTATTTAATTTATTAGTGAATGAGTTTCATTTATTCCAAATTAATAATTTTTTCAGCTTTGAGGAAAATAACATTTATTATTTATTTACTGTTTTGAAATTTTTTAGCTGTGTATTACAGATTAAAATTTACAAGCAGAAAAAAAGGAATTAGTTATTAAAAATTAACTATTATAAAGAATTTTCGAGATTAATGGATAAAAATTACCATTATTAATTTGATTGGGCAAAATATTTCTTATATTTTTAAGAGACATTTTAAACAGAGTAGCAGGCTTTTTATAGATTCAAGCAGACTTTTTGACCAAGCCGCTCAGAAACGCACGGGATAAAATAAAATATTTTCAACAGTTCAGTTTAAAAATTTAGCTTCAATATGAATATTAAGCTTCAAATTCTCATATTCCTTTAACGAAAACTATTAGTCTTTATTAGAAAAGATTTATTTATCTACGAAAACTTAAGAAGAATTTCTGCTATTGAACAAATGTTTTGCTTTCTTTCATCATTGTAAATTATCGCAAGTAAATTTATGACGCAATATCTACCTTCAGAACTTTTATTTATTGAATTATACAAGAAAACAAATAAACTTTTAGGAAAATTACCTGGACACATTTGACTTTGCACAATATTTTTTGTGTGATATTAGTACTTATAATAGAAAATTGGAAAACTATGACAACTTCTTACGGTTAGTGGTAAATGCTATCCAAACTAACGATCTATCTATCTCTGTGGATGGTTTTCAGAATTAAGGTCACTGAAGGTAGGGAACAGTTTGGAAGTACACCAGCAGTTGTTGGGATTCAAAACTAGATCACTTATTAGATCACTTATGATTAAAGTGCAATCTCTATTCATTAAAAAAATAGCATTTTACGTTACTAACATTATTAAACTTAAGAACTATAGCAATCACTTTCTTTCCTTATCCTTCCTTTTAAATTTCTAACTTAATGTTTTGCTGGAACCAAGGTCACATCAGGTAAGGAGCAGTGTATGAATCTACCAGTTCCTGCTAAACTGGGTGTGGCTAAAAGTGTGTAGAGCTGGGTGTGATAGAAATGAGATGCTCATTTGCATATATATATATATA